>NW_011887782.1:955217-1000357 GCF_000806365.1 Fopius arisanus
CTTTTTCTAAAACTTTTCAAGCGAAGATGAGGTTTGCAACAATCATATTGGTCGACAAATTTTTTTTGGCCGTTTGACGCCCACTATTTTTTGTCATAACAGCCGTAGTCAGCGTTTCGTGGACGCGAAGCAAAGCGACGCAGCCGTAAAACACGGTCTTACAGCCGGAATGACAAAAACCTTTATTAACAATAATCGATTTTCCAATCAGAACTAAAACTGCGGAAAATTGTCCTAGTTGACGCTGTCAGCATAAATTTGGCATTTTTTAATATTTCCATGGTTTTTAAAAAAAAAGATCATATCATAATCAGTTCGCTTACTGTGTGATTTCAACTATTCAGTAATTGTCCCATGTTTCTGTCTTGGAGGCGATCAGATTCACGTCGACTTGGGGCCATTTTTTCACAAAATTTTTTTGTGATTTTTTAATTAACTATAATTGCAAACCAATCCAATCCAAGTCAGGCTATAGCTGGTGGACCGGAAGAAATATCTTACATTTTTCAAAATTTTCTGTTGTTAAAAGAATCAATAGGAATTTTTAATACTGAGAATTTGAAATCATTTTCAGATTAATTTGTCTATTCATTGATATTTTTGTTCATACATAATTGTTGACAACTGGAAAAAATCGCGAATATACCAATTACTTTTCTGACAGTGGAAATTGCAGGGATAATGATATTCTAATGATATACTATATATACATGTATATTTCTGTGCAGTTTCACATTCTAATTGTGTAATGTATCACTTGAATTAGGTATGAACGAGATCAGAGGGTATTAAGCTCGTACGATTTGAAGACCTCTGTATGAAAACAAAAAGCCACTCGCAGAGTTCTGCGAGGAATAAGAAAGATGCCTTGCATATTGAAATCAGAACTGTTTGAACTAAAGAAGTGGAAATCGTTGTTCACGTACAGTCTTGTACATTAATAAAATCTCTCGACACTCGATGAAGTTTGCCTTAATTCTTTCCATTTTTCTATCAATTTGATATCAATGTTGGGAAAAAGGGGGAGGAGGGCTGTAGAGACTCGGAGTGAGTAGAGTTTGAAGTGGAAATACTTCAATTATTTAATAATGAATGCTAAAAATAATAAGGCCACTAGCCGAGAAGTCCGTAGGTATCCACCAGCGTGTTATAATGAGAGAACAACCTCAGGAACCATTGGACACACCACCAGTTGATGAGGATCAGTTTATAAATAAATGAAACTAGGATCATAGTACGATGAATCGTGCTCCGAAACTCGGCTGAGCCATTCAAAATGGCTACCAACGAGAATTTATCCTCACCCCCAGGTACTTAGCCGACATAGTGCACTTTTTAGAAAAACGACCTTATGTACTCGATTGTACATCCATTGTACAGTGAAAAGAGTTGTTCGTACATTCACCAATTAATTTTCAAAAATTAATCAAATTTTAACATGATGCTGGCCGATAAAAATTCTAAATTGTTCGACCAACTCCAATTAAGGGTCCAATCGAAAGAAAATCGTTTGTACATTCCAAATTTAATGACCCCGTCGTTTGTACAATCATTTATAATTAAAAATTATATTGAAATGTCGAATTACCATTTTTTCTTATTTCCATAGTATGCGGACAGTCTCGGCATTACCGACATTAGTATTCAAAATTCCAGAGTCCGGAACAATACGGCAGGCATTATTCTTTAATCGATTTTTGGTGTAAAAACAATTTTCCAAATAATAATAAGGTTTTCACTATCATTTCCAAATCATTTTCCATCGATGGAGGTGGTTTGTAGTAAATTTGGGGCAATGTTTGCCAACTATACGGTCCAATAGTTTTGTTATTAATAACTAATAAACTATTTGTTTCCAAATTATGGAAATGGTTTTCTAAATTTTTCCAAATTATTTCCTAATTACTCAACTTCGTGCAAAAAATAACTAGGTGTGATTTATCAACATGGTTTCGAGATATGTACTTTGTTCGCCAATAATACGGTGATCGCGACATGGGCGAGAATATGTAAATTGCTCGAAATTCCCTAATCTACGGTCTATCGGCCTCTTTTCAGCGTAGAGCAACCGCAAATCGGAAATCGGTAAGGAGGCGACCAGCGCAAAGGTAGATAGGACTAGCAGGGCGATAAATGCAAAAGGAGTGCTCTCTAAAAGCAAAATTTCGCGTCTTATATACGCGTTGGTTGCCAAGCAGCGTGTTCACATCACACAAGGTCTAACTCGCTTCGGAGACCGGGGCCGCCCTAGTACTAGTATAGTATGAGCACGTCTTTTTCTTCATTAATGGCTCCAGCAACATAGGCTATACGGCCGTTATTCCTCTACAGGATATTTCGGGAATTAAGAGGTAGGTAGACGAGTTGGTTGATATAGTAGGTATAGGGTAAAGTGTCGGGTAAGGTAGAGGTATCTGTTTGGCTCGAATGTTTAGTGGCAATTAGTTAGCCGTTGAATGAAGGTCGGCGAAGGGACAGCCAACAAGTGCTAGATTATGATGCCCGTGCGTTTGATGAAGTTATGAAGAATGAATGAAATTTTTTCCCCAGGAGTTGCTTTTAGGTTGAGTATGTTGTAGTCAGTGATTTTCTGTTTCTTAAGGGTCTCACGCGCCTGTCCGAAGTTCGGACCGGTCCAGAAAAAGTGCGAGCGGGTTTGTACTTGTTTGTAAAGACATAAGCGATAGGCAATAATGTTTTATCCTGACAAGGCTTTCATTAAGAAATCGTTGGACCTCATTCTACATATTGACGTGTCAATATACGTCTTGGTACCAAGATTTGTGCCAGCCTTTATAGAAGCATTTGAAATAGTGGGAGCCTTTTGATTCCCCCCTGATAGTTGATAGATTCTTTCAAGTCGGAGGGAGGAAGCGAGATATTTTGAAGGAGTCCCGATGAAATTGCCTCGTATCGACCTCCTCATTGTCCAGGATACCTCTATGGGAAGGAATCCAGGAGAATGTTACAAAGGGGTTGTGATTGACAAGATAGAAAGAGTGGTCATAGGGGGAAGGGAGGGGATTGCAGTGAATTTTTAATTTGCGAATTTGCATCTTCATGAGGGAACGGTATATGGGGAGGTTTGTTTTGATGGAGCGAGGGTTGTTTGGGTTATTTTGGAGAATTAATTGGTAGGAGTAGAGTTTGTCTATAAAGATGTGATCAGAGAGAGAGAATATATTAGTTATGCGTAGGTTTAGAGAGGGTTCACAGGCTTCAGCAATGATTATATTGATGGGGGTTCGTTTACGGAGGCCTAAAGCAAAACGCACGGCTTGTATCGTAGTTTATTTAGCTTGTTAACTTCTGCGGAGCTGGTAGGCTGCAGGACATGACTGCCATACTCGAAGGGGCATCTCATGAGGCCACGATAGAAGACAGTCAAAGTTCTCGGGTCCACTCCAAATGAAGTGGATCTGAGAGCCTTAATCATGCAGATCGTTTGGTTAGCTTTAAGGCATAGATTGTCAATGTGGGTTTTAAAGTTAAGTTTGTAGTCCAGTTCAACGCCCGGGAAGGATTTTCCGGCCGTTGATATGTATCTGCAAGTTATTGGGGCAGAAATGTTTTGTGCACAAAATAACTAGCTGTGATTTATAAGGGGATATTTCCAGATGATTGTAGTAGAGGTGAGTCGAGATTCTGGAGACAGCTTGTCCGATTTTATTAAGACAGGTCGACAGGTCTGGTCCGCGGAGAATTGCCAAATCATCAGCAAAATCCACGATCTCAGCTCCCCGGTCATTTAGGTTGGGAAGGTTAGGCAGGTAGATATTGAATAGGATTGGGCAAAGCTGAGCCTTGCCCAGTGCCCTTATTCATAGGGAAGGGGCCTTCTAACGTTCCTTGAACGATTATGTAAAATCGTTTGTATTGTTATACCCAGCATGGGGGGTACTTATATTTATTGTAGTTTCTAGGCTAAAAGGGATAAATCCCACCAATAGTTTATAGGTATTTTAATATGAGAGTTTATCTCTTTCTCTAAGTCATCTGGCTGATTACAATGATTACCACTAACACACGTCGGAGCCCGATTTGGATCTGCCTCTTGCATACCCAAACGGCCTCTTAAATACATAATCCAGTTACGCCGACAAGTGTCACGCTGACAATGCTGCGTGTCCATTTATTTAACAATAATGCAATTGAACAGATGCTGGGACATAAGAGTACGCAAGAAGGAAGTAGATGAAGTAGGCAATTTTTTTAGGGATTCCAATTCGGGCTAGATCTTTGTAGAGGGATTGGGGATCCACATTGTCGAAATCTCCTTTTATGTCAACGAAGATAGTAGGAATGAAATGATTTTTAGCGAAGCCTGTGAAGATTTCAGTGGTTAGAATGCCAAGGTTGTCAGCACAAGAACGTGATTGACGAAAGTCGAATTGGTAGATCGGAAGGATTCTATTTGTTCCTAACCATCAAGAGAGTCGATTTGACATTCTTTTTTCGCGGACTTTTAGAAAGCAGGAGGCTAGTGCGATTGGTCTAGATTTGTTACGAGAGTTTTTTCATAAGAGAAGTAGATTCCCGGCGTCTAGGTCCGCTACATAGCTGATGCTAGGGAAGGCGGTTCCCCAGTAATTTAGCCTTGATGTAGCCAGTGCAGGGCAGCTACAAAGTATAGGCAGGCTGTCCTCGTCTACCTCAAGGCATAGTCTGCAGCAGGCATCGCTTTCGATTACGATTGTCGAGATTACTTGTTCATATTTTTCGGTGGGCGGCCAATTATTGGGTAGGTTTAGGATAGTGTCGGAGTTAGTTTAGAGGTGTTCGTCGAAGAGTGTCCAGTCGATTTTAGATTTTTTGATTTTGTGACTAAAGCTGTGACAGAGTTTAGGTTCAGAGTTGGTAGTTATCTCGATTGGATGGTGGTCGCTACCCATGCGGTCAGGGAGCACCCTCCACGAGGTTTGTATTGAGATATTAGATGACATTAACGTGACATCCATAGCACAGGGGAGTTCGTTCGGGCAAGTTAGTTTGGTAGGAGAGCCTTCGTTAAATGGGATAAGTTCTAAGTCAGCGAGTGCTTCAAAGTTTTCGTGTCCCACGGGGCCATCCCTGCCACGGCCCCAGATGAGTCAGTGGGAATTAAAGTCTCCGCCTATGAGTGTGGCATATGAGTATGGAGCGTATTACGTATTGCGTATTGAGCGGATTGCGCATTTGTACCGCCGTACAATGGCGCTGACGCCACTTACTTCTCTACGAGATACTCGATTGAGCCAGACGTGTTGCATTTTCTTGTTTTTTTTTCGGTGTTTTGTGAAAGTTTATCATATTTTTCATCTTTAATAATATGGTCAAGTGTAGCATGTTTGGTTAGTATGTCCGCATAATGTTCCATTTATCCATTAAAAAATTATTTCGCCCATGTACACGGTTTATTTCTTACAGAAAGAGATGGATCTGTTAATTAAGAATTTAGCTACCCTCTGTGGTTAATTTAAGGTGCAATTAATCCGTAAGGTGTGAGAGTAAGGCTAAGTTCAATTTATTTTCTGTGTCTTGAACCGTGTACCAATCATGCTAAAAATTATAAGATAAAATTGATAACAATAAGCAACGCTCGCGTAGTAAAAAAATTATGTTTGGAATATCTTCTTGGTGACCCGAAAAGATTCTTCAGAAGACAAAATTTTTAGGGAAAATTTTGGAAAGATCTCTTGGAGAGAAATTGAGACGATCTTTGGGAGCCATTTTTTTTTTAAATCTATGAGAGAATTTTTGTTTTTTTTTGTCTTCAGAAGACAATGCTTTTTCAGCAATCTAAAGAAGAATTTTTGTTTTTCCTTGTCTTCAGAAGACAATGCTTTTTCAAATGATCTTTGGAAAAGTAGCTTCGGAAGATCAAGTTGTTTTTGAAGATCTTCAGAAAAAAAACATTTTCTTAAGATGGGAATGTTTTTTTTTGAAAATCAATAAAAGACATTTTTTGGCATTTTCTTCCCACATGTAATTAGCTGGTTACTGCACACTGAAATTGTTTCGTATTAAAAACATATTCCTTGGATTTCAGGGGGTCAAACGTCTCAGGCGTGAATTATTTTCTACTCGACAATCATTTGCCCTTTTTTTGGGAAAAATCATGGGAACTCCCCTAACCACATCATTCCTCTCTATTTTTTTGTGAAGCTTTGAGGACTCGCGTGTTTTCTCCGGACAAAACCGGACAAAATTTTCCTCAAATATTCAATCCAATGATAGTATGAAGTTTTTCCCCATAGGGTTGCCAAAACATCCACAGAGTCCAGGAAAATTCACCGTCATTATTGCTAATTTTTTGTTCCTAGCCCAAACATTCCATCCTGAAACAGTTTATGATTTAGGCCCTTCCAAAAACTTCCGATTATATTACCACGGTAGGCCTTTCCTCAAACGTGGCATCCCTCAAAACCCAAGCTTGAATATTTTACTCCACGCGGACCGTTTCATGACTCAAGCCAAACCTTCAAACTGACCAGTCACAGTGCTGATAATTTCTAGCAATCAGAAAATAACTAACATCTCTACTCATCCCAAGGGAGTACCTCGTGAAAGAGGGCTCAACCTAAAGGGCGAATGAGGAAAGACTTCACTTGAGTTTAAACATCAAAATAGTTCTTTTTGAAACGAATAACAGTGTGCGTTCCTGAGACGTTCGACTTCTCGTCATACACCATAAGTTGTTAATTCTTCGAATAAGTTCAATTATTAGCTCAAAAGTGTCGTCTATGACAGTCAGACGACACTTCATTTATAATCGCTTGAATTTTCTTAAGTTCGCTCGATTGAAACTTCGGTATTAAGCTATTATTGAATGTATGAAATAAAATTTAGAGACTTGAGTTGAAGTCGTTAGTTTGCCTACGTTTTGTATGTGGCCTATAAGCGCTCTATGGGCTCCATACAATGTACTTATGGACGGCATTTTTACTGATAGAAGGAAGCCAAAAGTTTAAGATGTCAATGGATCAAGTGTTAAGTGTTAAGACTCACATTGTTAATCCAATGGCGATCGAATACTGAATCAATATTGGGTGGACGTTTGCTCAACTGATGTATAGGACGGAAATATGTAGGTTATGTTAGGTTTGCCCTCAGTTGGAGTGCAGTTGACGGAACCAGCTATCAGAACCTAATGGATCAAAATGAGATTCCTCAAGCTTCGCCAATATTCACGTTAAGACTGGATTCATTTTTGTACTAATCACTCAGCACTGAAATGGTGGTTGCAATTATTGATTTGACACTCTTTCCAGTGGTTGGAATGATTAATTTTGAGGTTAATAAGACTCGATTCATCTGCATTACGTTGTGTGAGCAGGGAATATTGAGGATTGATCACGGTTCGTTTTGACCCTTCCGTTCCTATAGGCAATCAATGGAGAAACTTCACAAAAAAACATCACAGAAATCAATCTCCTCACAATAATTGCTGTAAACAGATAAAAATTTACCGGAATCGAATAATTCTCATATCAATGTATGTGATGTAATAAAATATGTAATATAAAATATGTAATATAATATAATAAATTCCAGGTAATTTAATGCATTGTCACCGAAGCCCAAAGCATCTGTACAATGATTGAACATATACCGAGGACATCTCAACAACATGAGAAAAAAGTGCGAATTTTCAAAACGTGACACTCTAAAATCGCAATTTTATGACTTATAACTATTGACCTATTCAAATGGAATGGTTAATATAAGGTATCACTTCGGAAAACTCAATGAGATCTACAAATTGACATGTCCTATGTCCTCAATAATGGAGTTGAAAGCTTGTAAACCAGCCAATAACTGTCATTTTTAGCGTGTGATATGACAAAAAAAATGGAACTATTTGCTGTAACTTGATAAGAATTCGATTGAATCATAATTATCATACACCATTTCGAAGAACAATAAATTTCCTTCAGAATAGGAATAAGAATGGCTTGATTCACCTAGCCAATAGATATAAAAAAAACCCAAACTATGCAAAATTCAAAAAAAGCATGACACAAATGAATTTCATTATAACAATGCGCAAAAGTTGATGAAAATTTTCCTCAATCCATCAATTCTGGTGCCAATTTCAAGGTATTGCAATGTATTTTTCTCCACGTACGAAACATTTCAAATTTATGCATAGACCGAGCAAATCTCATTATCATGATAAATAATATGCCAATTTTTAAAGCGTGACATGCTCAAATCGCTATACTATCATAACATTGAATCGAGTGATTAGAATTGGTGGAAGATGAGGTCAATTCATAGATCTCAGTAATACTTTCAATTTCATATATGATATATACGGTTGCTCAAGTCTAAAGTCTAAAACGGAAACGATCTGCCCTAACTTCATGAAGGTTTATTGACTTCGGATTAATCAACGACCATTTCGATGAGTATCAAAGACTCTTTAAAATGGTATATAAATAGTTTCACCAGCTAAACTCATAACTATATGGAAATCGGAGTGAACAGATTTTTGATAGACCTAATTGACCAGAATATCTGTACCCATTTTATTTGGTATTCGATCATTCCTTACAATTTCCGTGTATTTCAATTGTTTTATTAATCCTCCCCAGGTATAAGCACTGCAGAGAGCATTTGAATATTCTGCGCATAGCGCGTATATCAATGAGTGGCGCGTGCACCAAAGGGGCGGGCATACACAATCAGCTGATTGTTTGGATCATTTTGTGTTAAATGGTTTCAATTTGTTCCCTCTCGACGGGTAGAAAGTGACATTTCTCTGCCGTTTTGCGGGTGGAAAATCTCTCGTACCATTTTTGCCGTAACGGGATAATAGTTTTGTAATTATGAATTGTACTACTAAGAAAAATGTAACTTTTCTTCTACCGGAAAAAAAAATATTGTTTCTATATCTTCGTAAATTGTAATTGCTCTTGGCCCAAGTGTTGTCTAGATTTCACCTAACAACTCGCCTCTAACCCCTTAAAAAAACTTCAATTGCTTTTTTCCACATCAAACGCACACTATTTTGCAAAAGTAATCTTAGATTCATTATATAAATCGCGGTTGATCTTTCTGATGAGCTTTTTACTTTTTTCACTTATTACACTATTACAAAAATAACTCCATAGCAACGGATAAGAATCCACTTTTTCAAGAGTTTTATTATTAAAAAATCATAAAAATATGTTGTGAACAAATGGCGCCAAGTCGACGTTAATTGAGACGCAAGGCAGAATCATGGGACAATGATTGCGTGGATGAAATCACACAATTTTTAAAAAAATCATAAAAATATTAAATTTAAAAAATCACAAAAAAATTTTGTGAAAAAATGGCGCCAAGTCGACGTGAATCTGATCGCCTAGAAGACAGAAACATGGGCGAATCACGGAATAGTTCAAATCACACAGTAGGCGAAGTGATTATGATACAACCTCATCTTTAAAAAACTAGCGCCGCCCCGGCCGCAAGCGCCCGGGACGTTGACCCTATTAAATGTGTGTATAGTATAGTGTGATGAAGTGACGATGCGATGTATGGTAGAGATGTCGCTTTCGATTATCGCAGTTGAACGATTATCGATATTCAATGTCAATTCGAGATATCCATGTATTTTTTATATAAGGACCATGGAAATATTTGAAAAACGGCAAGTTCATGCTGACAGTGGCAACCAGGACAATGCTCCGCGATTTTAATTCCGATTAGAAAATCGATCAGTGTTAATGAAGGCTGTGTCATTCCGGCTGCCAGACAGTGTTTTACGGCTGCGTCGCTTTGCTCCATTTTTATTTACTTTGTACGAAATGTATGCCGTATGAAGGACGGCGGTACTCCATATAGGCAAGAAAAGTGAATGGAAGAAATGGCTAGGAGCCGGATAGCTCAGCTGGGAGAGCACCCGATGCATAATCGGAAGGTGCCGGGTTCAAGTCCCGGTCTGGACTATGCATTTTTTTAGTAATTTTTCTCGCAAAAATTATATGGAGAATTATCCTGTTCCCCTTCCTACCTCATCCAAAAAATCCCCTCCAACGACTCCTTTGACGTCACAAAGATGTGGAACGCTATATAAACTTCCCTTCTAAGATGTAAAAATGTATACCGTATGAAGGACGGCGGTGCTCCATATAGGCAAGAAAAGTGAATGGAAGAAATGGCTAGGAGCCGCATAGCTCAGTTGGGAGAGCACCCGATGCATAATCGGAAGGTCCCGGGTTCAAGTCCCGGTCTGGACTATCCATTTTTTCAGTAATTTTTCTCGCAAAAATTATATGGAGAATTATCCTGTTCCCCTTCCTACCTGATCCAAAAAATCCCCTCCAACGACTCCTTTGACGTCACAAAGATGTGGAACGCTATATAAACTTCCCTTCTAAGATGTAAAAAAAAAAAAAAAACAAAAAAATCTGCCGACGAATATGATTGTTGCAAACCTCATCTTCGCCAGAAACGTTTTGTGCACCTAATGACAAAAACATCTCTCTCTCTCTCTCTCTCTCTCTCTCTCTCTCTCTCTCTCTCTCTCTCTCTCTTTCTCTCTTTTTTTTCTACCCTTTATTTATTTTATCTCCCAGTTGCATCCCCTTTCAGCATCCGATTAAAGAAATTTCTCCGTATAGAGCAGGGCAGACTTGTAGAGGTTGGAAGTGGAGAAGGATTTCGAAACGATGGTCATTCCGTTTAATGACCTGGCGCCTAACATTGTAGATTTCAAAATGATCAAATTTCTTGTTTCCTTGTGCTTTTTCAAGGTCACAAATGTTTCAAAATGTTTAAACACCTCTTAGGAAATGTTCAAACAACATTAACAAAAATTAAAAAATCTTTTCACCAGTGTTTTGCAATTCACTTGCGGCCGGAATATTCAATTCCGATTGACTTATTCCACGGAATTTGAGGCGGAAGTTGATATAGAAAAAAAGATTAATTGATACATTTTTAACAATGCAAAATGCAGCAAGAAATATATGCATATTTTTCGTTCAAGAATTCAAATTTTTACGCGTTCACTGACATAATGATACCCCCACTCTGACTTAAGTATCGTGGTCTCGCCCCTCCGACTACCTGCACTATACAATAGGACCCATTCTTTTATAGTCATTGGCCTAATTGGGGTTGGGAGCTAGGTGAGCCGATTGAGCGCACTTTGCCCATGCCTGGTCTAGATGTATTCCGACATCGTTTGTAGGGCAGAGTTCCTTGAGAGTCAAATGGAAGAAAATATTTAAAGAATTCCGGGAACACTCGAAGTGATGCTCAAGAAATACTTTGCAAACAGGATCGTTCATATTCGAATAAATCATATCATACTTACATACACCACAAGCGCAGAATTCGTGGGAATGTATTTGCTCTTCAATATCATTTTGGTTTTTTTCTCGTAAAAGAGAAATTTTTGACAAAATCGGGTGCGCAGTGAGAAAAGATCTCACACAAGTCTTTCATTGAAAAAGAAAAAATAAAGTTGAAAAAAATGATGGGTGACATAAAAGGATTCAGTGGCCATAATACTGGCCATAATGAAAAACAAAATTTTACTGTCATTGAATGTTTACTACAGCGGAATGATCAAGAGCGGTTTAAAGACTCATATAGCTAACATAAATATACTCATATAGCTGCATAAAGCTGATCAGAGTCGCATCTCGAACTCCATGAAGTATGTAATGGTCGAATAAATCAGACCAAAGTCGCGCAACGCTGACTAGAACTTCACAGAGCGGGTCAGAAACAGATGTGGCATGTAATAGTTCAGTGAATCAGACAAAGGTCACGCTAAGCTGACTAGAACTGCACAGAGTAGACCAGAACCGCATATAGCAAGTAAAAGTCGAATGAATTAGACGTACATGAAGCATGACTTTAGTCTCTTCAATATATTTTTATAGATGCACGGGTTTGATTGCGTGAATGTAATCTATATTTGCAAAATACTAAGTAAACTCATAAATTTTTATCGATTGGTCGGTGTGGTTGCGTAGATGTAATCTGTATTTCCAAACTGAACTACAATATATACTGGTCTGAGCTGAGACACAGGTATAACACATGGAGAAATATCGGGGTCAATGTTTACTCGGTGGATGGAGACGATCACAATTCCAGTGTTCATGTTATGTTATAGAATTTTGAATGGGTGCGATGTTGAACATTTGGTGATTATCGCCATAGATCGGGCTTCGTCCACACAAGTATCGCAGCAACTATTAATACACAAACAGTTTGAGACGCGTATAAATTTCTCAATATACCCGAAATGCATGTCATCATTGCGAGTAAATTCTACAAACGTGGAATTCGTTTTCAGCGCTCTTGCGTAGGATTTCGCAACATAAATGACTTCTTTATCTATTGAATTCATACACTGTTGTTTCATGAATATTCGAGTCGGCCAACACTTCGCGAACCAATTGGGAAACGTCTAGACCTTTCTTAACAGTGCCAATGATGGATTCCTCATTACGAATACGCAATAATTTGTATCGGTGTGTACCCTTCGCCAATTGCATATATGAGGCAACGATCGTCCATATTTGTAATTGCGGGTTTCTAGTGGCTTGCAAGTACAGGGAGAGAAAAATACTGGAAAAAATACGTAAAAAGTTCTGTAAAAAATCATGTGTGAAAGGTTGCCGGGTGGTGTGATCCGAACTTAGACAATGATTCGCGATCGAGTATGACCAACAGTCGTACCACCAACGCTGTCTAGGAATTTTAATTTGGTCACGTAAAAATTGCGGTACGTCACGTAAAATTGAAGTGAAACTGGATAACTTTTACGTTACTCGGAATACTTTTTACCGGAACTATGGTAAATTTAACAAGTTCGTAGGAAATTACGTGACAGTCGCGTAAATTTTCCAGAGCAAATAATAAAATTTACTGTTCGTCTCTCATTTTTTCCCAAATTCTTCAGTAAAAAACAAGGAAATGACACTCCAGCCCACGTAATTATTCGTAATTATTCACATAATTTTTCGTGTGTTTTTTTCTCCATGTACGATTTAACTACATCATGGGTACTTTCGAATATAAAACACGAAGTGACGCGCAATGGCCTGAAATCACGGACAATGCACCAAAGGTGAGCTAAAGAATGGAGACAAGCACTCATAAATTGGGAAGTATATAACCCTTCGAAACTCTCTAGGTATTTATCAAGAAGTATTTTTCTTTTCTGCAGAGAATTCATGAAGAGAAATAGAATTTTGGTAAAATAGATATAACTCGTAAACTATTTTTCAGAATTTTGTCATTAATTGGTACCTACCAAATTTTTTTCTGATCGGAACGGGGATAGTGCTTTCATTTTGGAAAATTCACAGACCCAATGTTGAAGGCGCTACTCCAGGAGGGGTCAAATGGGGACAATAATTTTCGAAAATTTGTCATTAATTGATTCCTTACAACATTTTTTCCTGTACGGATCGCGAGTAGCGCCTTCAATTTTAAAAATTCAAAAAGCCAATGTTAAAGACACGGTTTCAGGAGGGATTAAATTACACAGGAAAATAATTTTCGAAATTTTGTCAGCCATAATTTGCCTACAAAAGTTGTTCCTTTCCGGAGCGGGAATAAGTGATGTGTGGCCCTTTATGGGGATCCTTGTTCAGGTCGATATCGTTTATAACTTGCATTCCAGTTTCGGCCTATATCGGAGTAAACTCTTTCTAAATCGGAGCACCGGGTCTGTAGGCAACGGTCCATGCATAGCCTTTGTAAAAAAGATACGCATTCATCATTTTATGCACCATGAGAAGAACCCAAATCGAGGTACTAAAGACGGGGTGATAAAGGTAATTATTTTCTACGAAATATTGGCGAACGGGTAGGAGTCCTTGTACACTGATCTCTTTGAAATGTTTAACTCACGCGGAAAATTATTTGATTTGCAAATAGGATATATATCAGATATATTTTCGTTCAAAAACAATATATTTTCGATATATTTCCGGGATGTATATTTTTGCCGTGTCGGAAACCACGAACAACTCCAGTAAAAGGCAGTCATGGAAATGCCGGTACCATATGTTAAGTTCTTCAACACTGAAACTCGTAGCCTGTAGTGACAACAAGTGTTGAACAAGTTCTCGGGCTTCAAAAACGCCAACGGATTCCCCAAAAAAGGTAATTTACCGCGATTACGGGTAGAGCAGTCACTCGCTTCAGTACAATAATTCAATTTAGTAGGCAGTTTTATCCGCAACCATCCGATATACTTGCATCGAAAATTACGGCTTATTGTTAGCTAATACTCACGCAGATTAACGAGTTCAACCCGGGAAGAATATTTTCAAGTATCGTCAGCTGTAAGTAACCCCTGTCATTTCCGTCAAGGGCGCACAAGGCTCAAGAAACGAACCGTCGTTGACTTTTTGTTGATTGAGAAAATAGTACATTTCCGGATTGTTGGGATGGAATGAGGCGAGCTAAAGTCGAGGCGGCCAACCACACGAGTAAAAAAAACCCCATTCCAACAGTCCAGATATTACTTTTCCGTAGTGATTTTCAATTTTTCGACTTTGGGAACTACGTAGTACCACTTCACAGACGAGAAATTGTGCGAAACAGTACGGAAAAAATTGTTCCCTGATCCCATTCTACTTTATATGAATTTTACAAAGATGGGCAAAGAAAAAGGGTCAGAGGAGAAAATTTGACCGACATGAAGGAGGAGAAAATTTGACCGACATGAAGGAGGAGAAAATGACCAGCAAAACAATTATAGAGATGTTGCGACCGAAAGACCGATGAAACCCTATGAAGGGATCACTGATCTCTAGGAAATTTCAGACGGAGAAACCAGCGATGAATTCGGTAAAACATTACCTGTAGTGTTCTGTAAAATCATGTGTCGATGGAGCTATTACGCTTTTGTTACAGACCCGAGCGGTTGGGTTCGCTGATAGGGATAGATCACTCGTAGATAATTAGAAATGAATATCTCTCAGGAAGATTCAACTCTTTTAGCGATTAAACGATTTATTAAATAAATAAAGTCTTTGAATAATGCCGTAGGTATCAGGCAATATGAACTACAAGAATTGATCAAGAATGTATCAGGCAATATGAGCTACTAATTGTCTGTGTCTGACAACCTGACTGACCCAGTGGCAACGAATTCACGAGCTTATATTTCATCGTGGATTCGATTGCAACAACTGTTCTGTCTTTGTTTTACACCTGGAGAGACATCGGGTGACGTCCCAGGTGTACATAAAGGCCATAGCCGTTGATGGGGCGAAGTGCTGACACTGCACCCCAGTGATCCACATTATGACGAATATATGTGGACTTATTCCACAGATATTCGGGTTAGTTTATATTTCAATATCAACATTGTCTGATTCGGCATTACATGTTTTGGATAATATGTGCCACTTCGCGTGTACTAAAATATTATCTAGATCAATGAGAAATTACCTAATACTATTTCTTAATTAATTGTATTTCTGGGGCATAACACTTTGTTCGCGGACGGCGATCCATGACTCATGATTTCAGGCTAGCTCGAGTCTTCGATTTCCAGTTTCAAGTGTCGTTTGTTGTCTCCTCTATTTTATGACTCATAACTGGAAATTTCAGATGGTCAAAGGTCAGATCTAGGACCACATGCGTCGCGCCTCTTGTGTGGTGGTTTAAAATCTTTCACATCTAGGTCCTCAGACCGCAGAGCTTGTAGCTCATAATTCATTCAATATGTCGAATAACCTTAACTCAATTCCAGAGGTCGAAAAAAAGATCCGAACGGAACGGATGTTGGTCGAAGACGAGGAATATAACCTGCTTCTTCCATTAAGCAGGCGCGGTCGTGAAGTATGTTGAAAATCAGTGATATAGACTTAGTAGAGCTATATTTAACGAATTAATATGTCAGCGCCAATGATATATACAACGCAGTGGAAACGTGCAACTAATGCACTAAACGTATAGACATATATGAATTCCAGAAAGGTAGAGCATTACAGTCCCTAGAACGCCCTGGTAGATCAGTTGTTATGGCAATCGATATGTATGTCCAATCGGCTATCGTTTGTTTTGTGGTCAGTAATCAATTTATAACTTCTTCGAATGAAACACGAGCATTGATTAGCGAACATTTTATTCTCATTTGTTGAAAGTCCATCGACTATTCACCGGCAATCACCCAACACTCAGCAGGTGCCCAGCTGGATACACAAGTCGATCACACAATCAAGTTCTGATCGAACTACAATAGATTGATCCATTAATGACAGCATCTCTAATGATAAGATTCCTTCTATATATCAAGCGTGAAAAATACTCCTAGTCCACGATTGAAAAACGATGGTCTGGTGGTGTAAATGCTAACGGTTTCTTAACTTTCTCCATAGATTGAAATTTATCCAAACACGGGCATTTTTTTTTTGAACAAGCGAACAATTTTTTTTTTTGAACAATTTCTAATGAATCCAAGGAGGAAAGCATCCCGCAGCTCGGTGTATTGGCACTTAACTATAAATTGATGATGCTTGAAAATTATTGGACCAAGTTGGAGGTTTTGCACGAAAAAATAGTGAATCGTACGGGCGAGAATTTGATCTGATGCCTGAAATGAATTGAATGATTGAATTTGATGCCGCTCTCAAAAACTTCGCCATAGCTAAGCTGGCGCTGCTGCAGCTCTTGCATGGCGACTCCGTGCTCGCCCAGTACTGGTGGTATTGCGCCAGCACCACGCATATGAAAACAAAATCTAGTACTTCGTAAAGAATAATACTCCACGTATAGCAAACCGTTCTCAAGTAATCATTTTGTATTAAAATTGTTATTTAGTCTTAGGATTATTGGATAAATCATATAGTTGGTAACAATTGTAATAACTGAACCAACCCGGGAAAAATAGGGTAGACAGATAAACTTGGAGCAAAACGGCGCCCCAAAGCTGAACCAGCCACAACGTGCGCCTGGGGAAAGCCATTTGATCAGCTGGACTCGAGACGCCCTGCCTGAGATTGTATTGCCAACATTCTCAGGCATTTACCAGAAGTAGAGGCCATGGCGAGATTTTTTCCAATCGTTGGTTGGTAAGAACCAGGACATTCTCGGAATCGAGAGGATGCACTAGCTCCGCCTCTGTCTTTCTGGTGAGCCTCTCAAGCTAATCTCTAATTTGCCGGTTTCGGAAGATTCGTTTTGCATTGCCTGGAGGATTCTGGGTGGTCTCTACGAAAACAAGCGAATACTCGTAGCAGCTCACCTTGGCCAGCTCCCCAATCTACCACAGATGCAGACTCATAGTGCGTTCGATCTTAATCTGCTCACCAGCTAAATTTCTGAGGCACTTGCGCGCTCTCAAAGCTCTAGACCAGGGCTGGGCAAACTCTGCTCTGAGAGCAAGTCGTGCTCCCGACCTCTATTAGTGCGTAACAAAGGGTAGACGAAAGCCCATTGTATCGGGTGATGGGCCTTTATGACCCAGATCGTAAAGGCCCTTCTCCTCCGCTGAGATCAACCGAAGTGGGGGTGACGCTTAGGAAATGGAAAAGAGGAGAAGTGAGACTCAAGTAAAGGAAAAGCAGCGAAATAAGTCGATCAGAAAAATTTCAATTTTTTTCATGTGTGCATTAAAAAATAATCAGATGCGCGACAAGTTTTACCCTTCCGGAGGATAAATTCTTGCCAGTTGCTTCATGGGATATTCGCCACCTTAGTACCTGTGAAGCCCCCACTACTGCCCCCACTATGCTAGTACTAAGACCCTTATTATTGACATGGTTGTAAACTTTATTGGATTTCTAATTCGAGTTTATGGCTCTGCTCCGAGCTACCTGGAGATTGCCCATGCCTGGTCTAGAGCAGGCATGGACAAAGTCGGAGCCTCGGGAGCCACGGCCATAAAATCCTATTAGACCCATGGCTCAGAATACAATTCCTAAATTGCGTGAGACCCAGTATAGTTAGAGTGGGTGTAGCAGCGTGCACAAAGAGGGGCACAGTTAGACGGAGAGCGCCGCGCGCTATTCCTCAAAATTTAAAAAGCCTTACCGCCGAAAAATTCCACCAAATTTTGACCAATTCATCTTGAAAAATTCTTAGTTATACCACCAGGTTTAATTGTTAAAACATCGTAGTGCCAGAAGTTAATTATTTCTTAATCACCTTAATATTGAATAATTATTTTATTCTAAATTGAAAAAACATGAGTTGGTAGTTCTTTAAAATTTAATCAATTAATTATGAATTTAACCACGGAAACCACGGAAACCACGGGAATTTCAACTTATAAACTTGACATCTCATAATTTCGTAAATAAATAAAAATTTGTCAACAGCTTATAATACTCTTAAAGTATTCCCATTTTCGTGTTTAACTAGAAATGGATGAATTTTCAAAGATTTAACAGTGAGTTCGATATAATGATAAAAAGTCAACAAGACATGTAATGATGGAATTCAAATTTCTTGTTTCTCTGCTTTTTTAAGGTACAAACTCTTTTAAATTTAAGTAGGACTGTTACTTGCTCAACATTTAATTTCTGAAATGTGGAAAACGGAATTAATTTTTTTAAATACTGCTTAGGGAATATTCAAAAAATTAAAAAAAAAATTTTTTTAATTTTCACCAGTGTTTTCCAATTAATTTGCAGTCGAAATAATTCATTTGGAGTGATTTATTAAACGAATTTTTAAGCACAAGTTGATATAGAAAAAAACTCGATCAATTGATATTTCTATCAATGCAAAATACATCAAGATAAATATTCATGTTTTTCTTTCAAAAATTTCATTTTTTGAGCGTTGACTGACATAACGATACCCCCACTCTGACTACCTGCACAATACAATAGGACCCTTTTTTTATAGTCATTGGCCTAATGGGGGTTGGGAGCTAGGTGAGCACAGAGAGCGCACTTTGCCGAGGCCTGGTCTAGAGCAGGCATGGGCAATCTCCAGGTAGCTCGGAGCAGAGCCATAAACTCGAATTAGAAATCCAATAAAGTTTACAACCATTTCAATAATATTCTAATTAATAATAAATAATTTCACAGGTACTAAGGTGGGGGGTGTCCCATGAAGCGCCTGGCAAAGGGGAAATTGGGAAAATGCCGGTCGCAGTTAATAAAAAATAAATGAAAAATCAAAAACTGAACAACAATTTTCTAAATAAGCTAATGTGAGAATTCCTTTTAATTCTGAATCATATTGCCTTAAAATCTGAGTTCAATTTGGAGAAATAAAATGAATAAATTTCCAACCGGTACGAATTAATTCGATGTAAAAGAAAATATTTTCTCGCACCTATTCAATAGTCTCGTTTATCGAGAAAATTTCCGCCAAAAAATTTGACATTTTCGCAGAAAATACTTGAAAGGCTTTTCTATTAAATAGCGTAAGTAAAATTTCAACTAGTTGGCTGAGCTATTTGTTATGAATAAAATTTTAAAAAATAGGGGTCCCCGGCCGTTGCGATAAATTGCGTTTTAATTGCGTCTTCTGCCTCTTTATTGCTCATATTGTATTAGAGAGAGAGGTAGATAGACTGATGACGTTTTACGGGTAGAATTTATCCTCCGGAAGGGTAAAACTTGTCGCGCATCTAATTATTTTTTAATGCACACAATGAAAAAAAATTGAAACTTTCCTCATCGACTTATTTCTCTGCTTTTCCTTTACTTGAGTCTCATTTCTCCTCTTTTCCTTTTCTTAAGCGTCACCCCCACTTCGGTTGATCTCAGCGGAGGAGAAGGGCCTTTACGACCTGGGTCATAAAGACCCATCACCCAATACAATGGGCTTTCGTCTACCCTTTGTTACGCACTAATAGAGGTCGGGAGCACGACATGCTCTCAGAGCAGAGTTTGCCCAGTCCTGACCAAGAACACCGCCAAAGTTAACCAGTTGTCAGCCTCTCGTCCTTCACAGTTCAGAAATTACCAGGTCCAGCTCTCATACAGTCCAATCACTCGACGTCTTAGGCTGACAGTGGCTATCCTTACATGTACTACCAGAGGGACGATTACATCGGCTCTTGCAGCGAGTACAAGAATCTAGCGCTCATCGCAAGAAAGGAGGTCGTTGACAAGCTCTACTTGTGTTACAACAGCTTGGGTAAGCGCAGCATCAGGGGCTGCCGCACATCTCGTACATACAGGACGTGCCAGGAGAAGCATCAGACTCTTCTCCACCTTGATCGCTATCATCGTCTAGCTCAGACGCAGCTCGCTCCTCAATCATCTCAGCCAGACACTCAGTAACATTCTCGACCAGCTCAATTCATCAGCGTACCTGAAGTGATTTACACGAGTACTGGAGAAGTCATCAGGACCATTCCAGAAACTGGAACTCCTCCTCCACAGCAATGAGGAGTACTATCCGAAACGGCCATCTCTTGCCCTGCTCATAACTCTTTTCTTGGTTCTCGACCTGGTCCTTTACGCTACAAGTTTAGCTCTACTCATTAGTCCTGATCATCGTTCTTCTCAGCGAGTACGTGTATTACTGGATCCAGGTTCAGAGCTCACGCTCATCTCGAAATCTCTCGTGCGTCAGTGGAAGCTGAAGAAGTAGATTCCAGCTGAAGAAGCAGAAGTAGCTCTATCCACATTTCTGGTGTAGGGGAGTCGTTGGTTGGAACAACATCTGGAGTAGTCCCTCTCACGCTACAGTCGATCTACTCAGCAGAACACTTTGAAATTATAGCTCACTGTCTTGACCATCGCACATCATCATTACCAATCTCAAGGATCTTAATCTAGCAGATCCAAATTTTCGAGTCCCTGCTCTAATTGGCGCTGAGGTCTTTGGTCGAATCATCAAGGTCATCATTATCAAACAGGGGACAGATACTCCAGTTGCTATGCTCTCATCTTTCGGCTGCATTGTGTTCGGCTCTACAGGTCCAGCGCTAGTTCCGACTTGACTTGCTCATCACCTGGCTATCTCGGAGGTCTCCAATGATCACCTCGAAGACCGTCTACATCAATTTGGGGTTCAGGAGAAAGTTCCTAGACTAGCTGACTCCAACGTTTCAGCTGACGAGCTAAAATGTGAACAGCTTTTTCAGCAGACACACTCAAGAGACAGCACAGGTCTTTACGTTGTCCGATTGCCCCTCTCATCTCCAGTTTCGTTGTTAGGAAGTTCGTATCGTCCAATTCTAGCTTGTTTCTATCGAATGCTCGCCACGATCTCCAAAGGACCACGTTTTTTTCAGCTCTACTCTGACTTTCTCAAATAATATGTCGATCGCGATCATATAAGATTGGTAATTCCTTCTCTTGATAGATACTGATATCTCTTCGTCTTCGGTTCAGGTGGAGACCGCTTACTGTTCTGACGAGATGACCTTGGCACATGTAGCTCAGGTTTCAGGAGGGTTAAGGGTCTCTGAAGGGCTTCAAGTAGGACCATCTTACATTTATAGGCATTACTATTTTCCTTATTGTGGCGTAGTAAGAGAGAGTAGCGAGACAATAAAACTGAGAGTTGTATTCAATGGATCAGCGAAGACTAGCTCAGGGAAATCGCTCGACGATATTCTCCATACAGCGGCTAAGCTGCAACGCGACATAACAAATGTTGTGCACTGGACTAGGCAGCACAAGGTCATCTTCATGGCGTAAATCACCAAGATGTTCTGCCAGATTATAGCTCATGAATATGACTGGCCCCTGCAGCAGATTCTATGGACCGACTCAAATGGAGGATTCTCAACATATCAATTGACCACAGTCCTGTATGGGACTAGATCAGGTACATTTCTCGTAAATCGTGTTCTTCTCCAGCTAGCTGAGGCTGAAAGGCACAGATTTTCTCTGGCCGTCGCTCTCATCATGAAAGAAAGATATGTTGATGATCATATCTGTGGAGGTACAGATACGAATGACCAGTTTTTAAGAACAGCTCAAGAATTTTAAGCATTAACAAATCTCTGTGCTGCCGGAGGGATGCCTTTGGCAAAATGGCACAGTTACAGCTCAGCTCTGCTCAAATTTCTAGCTCCTGACAACACCTCCGCTGACGCGTGCATACGAGGCCTGACAGACCAGGATACTGAGATTATCTTGGCAGCCCAATTCGGGTAACCTCGTCCTCTCAACCAAAGCATCGCAGAACTCGTCCGTCCTAAAACGAATAATTCTCTGGGAAATTTCTCAGCTCTACGTCCCTCTCGAATTTCTCACGCCTATGCTCATTAGAGGGAAGATGCTCCTACAGGAAATCTGGATTGAGAAGCTCATCGCTGGAATAGTTTTCGGCAAGATCTCGTTTCGTTGTCCAACGTATCCATACCCAGATGAATTGAATTGCTCCAGAACTCCGAAGTAGAGATACACGAATTTTTGGATGCCTCTCAGCTCGCGATGTCAGCCATTATCTTTCTCAAGGTCTTTAATAGCAACGAAGAACCTCGTATTTCTTTGGTCTGCTCGAAAACTAAAGTAGCTCCTCTCAAACGGCTGATAATTCGAAGGCTTCAACTCTCAACTGCAGTTCTTTTCGTTAAGCTCGTTAAGTACCCCGAAGATCAGATCGACTTCTCCAACGTTCTGACGTATTTGTGGACCGACTCATCTGTTACGCTAACACCTCTAACATGGATTAGTTCTTACCCCTCCAGATGGAAAGAATTTGTTAGAAATCGCATCCAGCTCATTCAAGAATTGACGGAATCTCAGTGGAAACTCGTTCCCGGTAAGAAGAATTCAGCTGACTGTGCATCTCGTAGGTTAATCACAGCTCAACTCACCTCACATGAGCTATGGTGGCAGGGTCCATCATGGCTGAAGAAGAGCTCATCTCATTGGCTATCTCTGGAACTTTCTTCAGTGGCATTAACTCATGTTCAAGAAAAACCTGGTGTACTGCTCAATGTTGAAACCCAACGCCCAGAGATCTGGTTCTATGTATCTAGTTCATCGCTATTCCTCGCTCAACAAGTTGTTCAAAATTACTGGACTCTGACAACGCTGTTCAACGCAGCATTGTTCGTCTCAGGAAAACTCCAAGATCTTCGTTTAAAACAGCTCTCAGCCCTGGTGATATTGAATAAGCTCGTCTCTTCTGGATTAAGGATAGTCAATCAGCGACTTTCACGTGTGAACTGATGAAGTTTGCTCAGCTCGATAATAATAGCAAACATCAAGCGACCATTCCGAAGAAGTCTCAGTTTGTTTAGCTCGTCATTGAAGAAGCTCATCTCAGGACTATACATGGTGGAACGCGTCTCACTCTTCGTCAACTCAGACGATCTTACTGGATCGTTGGTGGAAGAGCACCAGCAAGTTCTTTGATACTGAAGTGCGTGCCATGCAGAAGGCAGCGAGTAATAAGAGCTCAACAACTCATGGTCACCTCCCAGTAGCTCGTCTCACACTTGGACATGCATTCCTCTACGAAATCGTCTCAGATTACTCATTTGAGGACTTCATGGGAGCGTATCGTCGTTTTTTCGCTCGACGCAAGCTGAGTAGGAATTTGTTCTCAGATTGCGGAACAAATTTCCGACGAGCCGACAAAGAATTAAAAAAGCTCTTCTCAATGGCGTCCAAAGAATCGAATCAGATTGCCAAAAGAAAAATAAGAAAAGGATAGAAAGGGGACGAATAACTTTCGAAAAAAGGATAAATAGAGGACGAAAAATAAGTTAGAGAAGGATAAGAAGAGTATATGAAAAGGACATAATTATTATAAAAAAGGCATAAACAATTTTGAATTTTTAAAAAAGATCGAAAAACGGGTAAATAAATAAGAAAAAATGATTTACAAATAGACCGGAAAAATATGAAAACAGGATATCGATATTACGCGGACAGAAAAATTGTATAAAAATTGCGTACCTGTTCCGTAATCTGCCACTCAGCAGTATTCAGCAAAAACGAACAGGTACACGGAGAGAAAAGTACAAGAAAAATTACGGTGCTTGGACCTGCAAACGAGGCGCAAACTGCTTGTCTAGGGGGTTTTTATAAAGAAAGAAAGCAAAAGTTAACATCCGTATGAGAATATTTTCACATACGTTTGTCAATTTTTGATACAAAACTCAACAAAATTTATGTGACAGCAAATTCTTGGGTTTATGAATTTTTCAGTTGCTTCTATACAAAATATAATAAGCGTCGAGTAAGAAATGCAAGACTCCACTGAAATTTTACAGTGCTGTCGAATAATTTTGACTGTGTTTACTTAGAATTTTTTTTTTCTCCGAATACAGCGACTCAAGTGGGCGGCTCGTTATGCCGCATCGTTTGTTTTATGTGAGAAATGCATAAGAAATAAGAAGAAATCCACTCTACCTAGTGATTCAAGTTAACGTTACCTCTTTTGCAATTTCAACTTCCGGTGGTGTAATCGTATCCGTACACAGATCGATGTGAATGTTTGGATGGTGGAATGCGAGGTTTAGAATTATTATTATTTTTTTTCAGTAAAATGGTAAGTCGTAACTGACAGACTGTCTATTACTTCATCTATCTTTTAATTATCTACTAATTCATGGAATACTCTGATTGTTTCATCTTTAATTTCACCTCAAAGTGGGAGTACTTTAACTGACATCGGTTGTGGTCAATTCCTTCTTCTTACAGAGTATTTATGGTTATGGTTATGGTTATGGTTAAAAATACGGATAGGCATTCGCTGCCCTCTTGTCACCGAAACCCTACTGGGCTATTGTGGCTCCGCTTTCCTTCTGATCCCTATAATTCTCGGCCAGCTTTTCTCACCAGTTTTAGTAAATTTCCGGCGTCTAGATCCTCTACATAGCTGATGCTAGGGGAGGCGGTTCCCCAACAATTTAGCCTTGTTGTAGCCAGTGCAGGGCAGCTACAAAGTATATGCAGGCTGTCCTCGTCTGCCTCAAGGCATAGTCTGCAGCGGGCATCGCTTTCGATGCCCATGTTTTTGCAGTGTGTCCTAAACCTACCATGTCCAGTGAGGAGCCTGGTCATCGTTTGACGCCCCATGCCAAAGTTATTTTATTGGTTGCCCCTAGTGCTTCTATATGACATCGGTTGTGGTCAATTCCTTCCTCTTACAGAGTATTTAAAAAATTATAATTTATTTTGCACAGGAAGAACGACGACAACATTTTCAAAGCCCTGAGATTGTTGCAAATGTAAGCATTGAATTTTAATTAAATTAAATATTGCCAATCGATGAGTGATTAATTATTGACAATGGATTTTGATAAATTCGTACTATTTTTTTTTTAGCCCATTCACTTGCTACTGAAGCAAACGACAGATGGACGGAATGTCCTTAAATTTTATGAAAAACGTGGTCGATTGAGAAAGAACTTAAGGAACTTACTCAGTCGCCTAATTGTAGGTCGT
The DNA here is from genome assembly GCF_000806365.1 of Fopius arisanus. Classification (NCBI taxonomy): domain Eukaryota; kingdom Metazoa; phylum Arthropoda; class Insecta; order Hymenoptera; family Braconidae; genus Fopius; species Fopius arisanus. The sequence continues at coordinate 980,489 of NW_011887782.1, forward strand.
GAAAAAGATAGGCAATTGGCAGGATTATTCGATGTGGTGGAACAGGTAGAACGATTCAGGTAAATCAGAGCTTAAATAGAACACAGCAAGAATGATAATTCGAAACATTCAGTCATCGTAACTATTTTTTTTTAAAGGATAAGCAAAGAACTATTCATAAGTTGGTCAATAGATATTGAGGGACTGTTTCCGGGTGAAACTAGATTTATATTTTATAATCCTTATACATCTGTTCCTGTCCAAATATATGGACCTGATGGAAAAATTGTCAACCAAAGGAAGAAACTAAATACTCGAGGCACTCTTTATGAACATTACATTTATTAAGTGCGTAAATTAAAGGACCAGGAACTGCTGGTACGACCAGAGACACCAGGGGTTACTGAAGAACCTGACTAGGATCCTAATAGTGGGTTAATGCTTTGAATGTTGCACTTTACGTCAATTTTTAGTGTTAAGAGGGAGTCCAGGATAAAATTTAGCAAGGTTTCTCGTTATTTTTCATCTTTTTTTAGGGGACCAACAAGATGCTGCAGACTGACTAACCACTCATGTTGGACCACCAGACACAGTAAAAGATTTCTGGACCATTGCACGGCCGATACGACGACGATTGTTGCAAGCCAATATTACTGTACCTGAATATTTCCAACGATTTCCCGCATTAAAAGCAGCACTCGGTACTGAGCTGGTAAGATTAAATATAATTTGTTATATAATCCTAATTATTATAAATACTGATGTCATACTAATTCTTTCTAGCTATCCCGTGACTTCAGTGTGCTTTATCCTGCTGGTGGACGTAATTTTCGTGATCGATGGAACATTGGAAAAGCTTTCATTACTGAGGCCCTTGCTGATTGTTCCAGGCTAAAGGGTGAGGATCTGGGCTATTACAGGGCATTACCAGCGCTTCCAGAGCATAACAACGATTCTGTTATTCTCTATTTATTGCCATACTTAATAAGCCCTACAAGATCCAGAAATCAAGTGGGAAGAATCTCAATAAAAGAAAAACAAGACTCTTTTCTGATTCATGCACGGACACCAGCTGACATCGCGGAAGTTTTGGAGAACCAACGCCAGGTTTGTGTTGCTACAGGATCCACACTTCAACCAGTCCCCGTAATAGTTGGGCCCTGATTGCAAATCCTGAGGCATTTTACGTTTATATTCACGATTCTGTAGAAAATCCAACGATCTACCAAGCAACAACCATACTGGAAGCTTTGACACTGACAGTGAAAATTGTATTTGCTTTAAATTGTTGTTATTCAGCTAGGGCTCTGGATTTTCATTCACAGAGCATTTCTAGAAATTGAAGTACCAACAGATTGTCTGAGTAGAGATACAACTGCATTGCTAGAAACGATTTCCCAACGATTCGCGGGTATAGATGAAGATATCGATTCGAATATAGCATAAATTTCAAGATGTTTGCCTGTAAAACGTGTAAGATGAAGTTTTATGCATACGAAAGGTTTTTACCTCATTTAAGGATAAGTCATTCCGATGACAATAGTTTCAAATGCGGCTACGTGAAATGTTTAAGAAATTTTAAATGTTTAAGCTCAGTACGATCTCAGATCAAAAGACAACATGGAGGCGATAAAAGACCACCCCACGTAAAAAGCAAAAATGTGATTTAAAAGTCAAAATTTTTGTTGAATCGAACGAAAAATCAAATACCTCAGATCAAAGCACAGACGACGATTCGCTTCTATGCAAACTTAATCCCAATACCGTTCAAAGTGTACCTTCCACGTCATTCAATCCATCATCCATAATCCCAAACACTCGCGATCAATGGATTACCTTTGCCGCGAAGATACTTGATTATTCAGATATAGCGAGAGGTCGTGCTATACAAATCATGGATGATGTTCGAGGTTTGTTGAAAAATGTTTTACAAAAGAGCAGTAATACCGTCTCCGAATTCTGGACTTGGAAATTTCTAATATTGATATCAAGGAGAGAGTTAAAACACAGGTAGAAAATATCATTCATGATCACTGTAGGTCAGTCGACAGCCTCGGTACAGAACCTCTGCTTTTTCAGGCATTTAAAAAATCTAACAATTACATTCCTCCCGAATCACACCCTTTAGGTGAAATAAAAGCCTATCGCAAGAAAGATGAAACGAATGAATATAAGATGGTATCAATGAATGCTCAATTCATTAAACTTCGTTTCGTTTTCCAGAAACTCTTCGAATTACCTTCAATTTTTGATGAAACATTGGAATGTTGCGAATCATTGAAAAAATAATGCGACGGTTCTTGAAAATTTCATCCAAGGAGACCTTTCGAGACATCTCAGTAAAAATGATGGAAATGAAATTGTTTTTCCTCTGTTTTTGTATTTCGATGATTATGAGAATAATAACCCGTTGGGAAGTAATCGCGAAGTGTCTAAAAGCGGTGCGGTTTATGCCTCAATACCTTGCTTACCTCCGAGATTCCAATCTAAACTAGAAAATATTTTTTTATTTATCCTCTTCAATACGTTAGATCGAAAAATTTTCAAGCATGCGATAATCTTTGCGAAAGTCCGGGAAGAATTTGAATTTTCAGAAAACGTAGGAATTTTCATTAAAAGTCCGGAGGGAAATAAAACCATTTACTTTCGACTAGCGTTAATGATCGGAGATAATTTAGGTGTACACTCTTTATTAGGATTCACAGAAAGCTTCAACCAAAAAAGATTCTGTCTGTTTAACAAATAGGTCTGATATAAATTCTATTTTCGTGGAAGATCAGTGTGCTCGACGGACTGAATCAAATTCTGAATCCGATCTAATTTTGAATAATGCTAAAAAAAACCGGAATAGTCGAACGATGTGTGCTACAGGGTATTGGGGGTTTCCACCCTGCTAAAAATTTAGCTGTGGATGTAGCTCATGATCTGTTGGAAGGAACTTGCAGGTATGATGTTGGTCTAATTATTCACTATTTCATTAAAAAAAAATAATTACATTCGCTCGATTGAACAACCAAATCAAAGGATGCAATTATGGTCCAATAAAGAATAAACCTCCAGAAATACTTGAAAATCATCTAAAAAACAAATATATCATAATGTCAGCTTCAGAGATGCTTACATTAGTAGTATACTTACCCATGATACTTCATCATCTAATCCCTCACGATGATACAGTTTGGCAATTAATTTTATCTATGCAAAAGATTATCAACATTTTAACGAGTTACGAGATAGAAAAGGATGATCATTTAGTGTTGAACATTTTGATTTCTGAATACCTGGAATTACTAACAGAAAGTTTCCCTGCATCCCTTAAGCCTAAACACTACTTTCTAGTTCACTATGGGAGAGTATTGCAGCTCTGTGGTCCGCTTTGGAAAATTTCTACCATGCGGTTTGAAGCGAAACATCGAGAAGGAAAAATAACTTCTTGTGTAGCAGTAAGCCGTGTCAATGTTTGTAGGACTATTGCTATCAAACACCAACTTCGTCAAAATTACCGATTTTTAATGAAGTATGTCCGGGAAAGGATTGTATATGATGCAAAGTCAATTAAAAAATACCAAAAATTTATTTGTCTGGATATTTTGACCTTTTGGAATCGTCGCCTGCACTAATGAACATATTGAATGAGAATATCAATACTCTTAAGACAATTGATTTCGGCAGAAAAGTGATAAAAGTTGGTAATATTGTTATGATACCAAGCGAAGATGAGCTTATTTTTCATCAAGTGGATACTATAATTGAGGAGTCTACCACGGAGTATTATTTTATTGTTAAAAAGTTATTGGCGGTATTTTGGAATGAGCATCCGGAATGTTATCAAGTACAACAACAGAAATATCACAGGCAAGTACTTGACTATCGAGCCATTATTAGTAGCCATATAACACGTTTAATTCGAGCTTCGAACGGTGCGAGGTTTATCGTTAAGAACTGGTTATAATTTAACTTTAAGCAAGAAAATTATTAAATATATGCTCATGTGATGATGTAAAATGTATTATCAAAAAACTGGTTTCAGTATACGTTAGAGAACAAAATAATAATAATAAACGCCATTTTTTTAATGTCATTTTTAAATTAAATTCCAAATTCCCACCGTCGAGATTTATTGTTAAAAAAAAAAACAATTCAAAGATAAAAATTTTCAATCAGCTGAATAAAAATTGATGAAGTATCAAGAAATATTGATAACTTAAGAAGGATTTTTTCATTGTGAGCAAAAGAGATTACGCCAAATTGCTAAACAAATTTTCGAGGTTGGTAAAAAAGTTTTCCAGAGTACTGTAACGAATTTTACAGTGCTGTCACTCATATTTTCGATATGTTGTTTTATACTTTTTATTCAACCCGTTCAAGCAAAAATTCGGCAGGTAAACAGTGTTTTTTACTTAGCTGACACTTTGCGCTCTGATTATGGGAAAAGACCGTAATTTTTCTAGAACTTTCCGTACAAAAATTGCTGGAATTTTCTCTCCGTGTACACAATAGTTACTGAATACTATTTTGACTGACAAATTACGGAACAAGTATGTAATTTTTATTTAATTTTTCTCTCCATGTAAGACAAGGAACCGGCTCAAATGTCTACAGGGAAATTTCCTGAGGCAGCGACCGGGGCCATGAAAACGACACATACGGATGGCCTGGAAATCGCCCTGAAGCCACCTTCATTCGATCATCTTGTGGTAAGTAGGGCAGAATCAACAGCTTATAGACTCCTGTGCCAGGGGGAATGGATGCAAGCGAGAGCGGCACATGCCAAGCTTGACATCCTCAGGAAAAATCCCTGGAACATGAGTCAAGAGAGAATGACCAGGAAATACCAAATCAGGAAAGCCTTTAAAACCTACATCCCTTAAAGGGAGAACTGGGCAACTGTATAGAAAACAGGCACCAATTTCATGTACTGGTCTACAGATGGCTCACAATACAGAGGCTGCTTTGGAGCAGGACAGTACAGGCCAGAGGAAAACTACAGGGGCAACTGGTCCTTAGGGACTATGGCCATCGTATTCCAAACGGAAGTTCTGACAATCAAAAAGTGCTAAGAGTTTCTGGTGTCCCGGATGACAATCAACAAACACATTTTTGTGTGGACAGATAGTCAAGCTGCTATAAAAACTCTCCTCAAATCCAGTGCTGACTCTAAGTTGGTGTGGGAAACCATGGAGAGCCTGGAAAACTGGGGACCAGCAACAAGGTAACCCTTCCCAGGTCACGAGGACAAGCAAGGGGGAATAAACGCCGTCGAGTCTTCGCCAGTAGTCCCCCATGTCGTGGGTGTAAGGCACATAAAGGAAAAGTTCCGACGTGAACAATTGGAGCGGTGGAAAGACACAAAGACCTGCAGGAAGCCTAGGGCAATCATCCCTGGCCCCAGCAAAAAAAGGTCGAAGCACCTACTGGCCATGGACAGAAAGAGTCTGGCCACTACGATCAGGCTGCTCACAGGGCATGGCAGATTTAATGAACATTGCAGAGTCATCGACATGGACTCGGATGGGTAGTGCAGATTCTGTAATGAAGCAAAAAAGGACAGTCTACACATCCTATGTGACTGTCCGGCTCTAGCAGCGACGAGACTGCGCTGATGGGCAACTCTCTTCCCCACCCAGAGAAACCTGTCGAAAACCTCATCAACATTTACAGCAAATTTACAGGCGAAATGTTGAAAAAAAACGGTGGAAGCCCGGCAAGAAATAGTTGTTGGGAAACGATATGGACCCCTTTCACCCACCATTCCAGCAAACACTACGATCGATCACGATGACGAGGAGCACGTGGGCGTTCTTCTGTAATGATTGCGGATATTCAGGCCCTTAATGCCACCCCCGAAATACCACACCCGCCAATCCTCTCTGATCTCCAAGGCATCCCGATCCCTCTGGCACCAGAGTTCCCTCTCTTGTCGCTATTCCCCGAAACCACCCCGCTCACTCATGTCTCCGCTTTGGTTTCCGCCACAACGTCCGCCTGAGTCTGTTTCAGGAGCTGTAGCAGTAGACGCGGGGAGAAGAAGAGACGTGGCACTGAGAGCAGTGGCTGAGAGGATCCAAGTTGAGGCAGCAGCTTCAACCCCACCACCACCAGCAGTACCACAAGCACCATCCTCAGTACCACCAACACCGCCACTAGTACAAGCAGTAGCTGAAGAGAAAATCCCTGAAATGGCCGGAACTGCACGATGGGCGGGAGTGACGTTTCTTCTAAAAAATGTCTTCTTAATAAATGTAGAGGTGTTTATCCTAGAGAAGGAGGACAAACACAAAGGCGCCTTTTAGAGTGAGCTATATTTTTCTTTTCCTATTTTAAGCTTCTACGTTTTGAGGCGTTCCATTTAAAGCTGAACGACACAGAAGACAGTGGAGAGGGGCTACATTCCCTTTAATTTTTCGTATTGGTTGTGTCTCATAGGAAAACGCGGGGTCGGACCTTTTCCACTATTAATAATTTTATTTTTCAGGTAGAGCTCAAGAATGGCTCGAAGATAAAATGTTAGCTGTCTCACAGGTTAATGTTACCATTTTTAAACGGCCTTTTTTTCTCGCTAATCCATTTTGACCCATTTTTATATTAATGTTTTTTTCTCTTTTTAGGCATTCCCCAACAAGACACGACATGCCAGCATCTCCAAAAGAAGGAAATTGAAAGAGTTATTTTTCAATTAATTCAACCGTTATATTTTATATTTAAATGTTTTCCACTTTTTATTTCCGAATGGAAATTTATTTCCGAATGGAAATTTATTTCCGAATGGAAATTTATTTCCGAATGGAAATTTATTTCCGAATGGAAATTTATTTCCGAAATTGTAACCGTTCAATTTTGACATTATCTAATTTTCATTAGAAATGATGCAGAATAGTCTGAAAATACGTAAAAATACGAAGTTTGGCGAACATGTCTGTATATCCCCGGCCCTCCTTTTCACGGATTTTTGGAAATTAAGTTTTAGAAAATACAACAATGAGAAGACAAAAAAAAGTTCCAAAAAATATGAAATCTTGGGAAATTATAGGTCCTAATTTGGACGAAGTCTGGCCGTAGAATTCGCTCCATCAATCCAATTGTCCCCGAAAGCCTTTTTTTCTCAAAAATTTTTTGTTTGCAAATATTTGCAAAACTAGTGGGCCGACTAAACTATTTTTTCTTTGAAAATGTTCGTCTCAATGGCCCGTATCTACATCAATCAAAGCTTATACAGCCGTCGGTACAAAGTTTTTGAGATATTTTCGCATTTCTGTTTTTTTTTTTCAAAGCAGCGTCGTACGCGCACTAGCCTCCACGAAAATAGAGATATCAACTTGGAATTTCGAAAGCATTTTCGTTTTTTAATAGGGACGGTTCGTATTCCAGAAAGATTCCTCGTAGAACCACAGTGAGAGATTAAGGGTATTCTATTCAGAAGCCGACCTTCAATGAAATTGATGACAAAAGAAAATTAAAAAATCAATAAATAAATAACATGTGAAGTACCAATCATATGTCTACTACCGTTAAGAACGGCCAACTGCTTGTTTCAGTGTTATAATGTTTTTCTGATAAAATTGTAAAATTTATATTGTTTTTTATAAAAGAATTTTGATTATTAACGATTTTTTGTTTGATATTTTTATCATAAATTTTACTGATATTAAGGAGGTAGGAAAAGAGGTTAGGTTAGGTTGCACACCAAATGGCGCGTACTAGTATCGTACGGGTTGGTGTGCTATCCGGGTAGTCATCTGATTTCAGTAATTACAATGACTTCATTGATTTTACTATGAATACACTGTGACTACACTAGCGATTGACACCATGACTACGAAAGTGAATGACCCCTCGCATAAAACAGTAACCATAAATTACGATATTTAAAATGTCATTTACGAGATCCTTACGTTTCAGTAGTTTTTGAGTAATCCGAGAATAATTTTCAGATATTTTTTCAAATTTTGCTAAATGAAAATTTGTAAAATTTGGGAATCATGGCGCGGAACAAGAAAAGTTGTAAATTATTAGACAAATTTTACCTAGGAAATAAAGGGGTGGAATAATTTTAAAAATTTGAAAAATGTCGAGAATTTAAGAAATTGCGAAAATGTGGGAATCATGACGAAAAATAAGGAAAGCTGGATATTATTATACAAATTATGTCTGGACGTGAAAAGGCACGGGGTTATATTTCGAAATTTCATAAAACGTCAACCATTTAAAACATCTTGCAATTTTGCAAAATATTGCGAAAACCATGGAAGATGGCGAATAGTGGGAAGGGACAGCAGAATTTTGAAAACATTACAAAAACTACTTTTCTCGCAGAAACGTTTCGAATCCAAATTTCACCCATCCTTTAAGCGAAGTGTGTACAATTATTTGCCATCTTCCCTAGCTTCCACAATGTTTCTCAAGTCGAGAAATTTCTTCAATTTGTGATATTTATAAAATTGATTAAAATTTTGCTATCACCAAAGCTGAGCCAATCTAACAATAATGGTAAGACAATTAGAAATTCGTCTTTAGGATATCAACTTTTTGACAGCCAACTTTTGACCAAGTCACGGGGGATATTCATTCTAGATGCGACTACTCATATACATATTTTTTAATATTTTCTTAAATGTTTCAAAGTGCCCCCATTTAAAAACGAAATATTTTTGTCATGAATATGATATTCCTGATAACTTTTTGATATGCACTAGGATTCATAACTCATCACTCACTAGGAAAAAATAGTTTTATTGAATCAAGTATCAAAATTTTGCTTAACTATGAGATCACTATGTGAAAAATTACCTTAAATGAACCTCTATATCGATTACTAACATTTTGAATTATTCCAAATTGTTTAAGTTAATGAAATCTCGAATTTTTACCTTTGGAAAATAGTGAAGGACGGCAAGGCCTTATATTGTCAAATAAGGGAGTCCTTCAACAATATATAATATTTACACCTGTAGTTAGATTACCTAAAAATTACTGCCCCGAATATATACTTATCAAAAAGTGTTTTGATACTCATAGAATTACATCACTCCTCTTCGACTCCTGTTATATATGTCCCACAAACCTAACACACTTTGGCGCAATGGAAATGTATTATTGTATTTTTACGAGAATTAATACGTCGCCTTAAAATAAAAAATAAAATTGTTCTTTTCGAAAAGAAATATTTTCTGACGAATTTTTTGATAGCTTGTCAGTCAATTATTTTCAACAATCTTTATATCACTCGTCCCACCCGCACCCCGTAGTTTTATTGCCCTAGGAAGATAAGTAGCCGCTTATCGCTTTTCTTTTTGCTTATCCCCCTTGGGTAAGAAAAAACCTCGGTCAGTCGGACCTCGTAACATAGAGTAGTATATGCCACACGGTCTGAAAAGTATTTTACCACAATATTTTTATAAAATACGTTGCCAAAATACTTTTCAGCCCTTGTGACATGAATTAATATTACAGACAATTTGACTGAAAATTAAACAGCAGATTTGTATTCTACTTTCTCTAATTAATCAATGGCAGTGTCTACACACACGGTGTATTGTTGAATACCATAGACGTATGGCATGTTTCCTACCATGGATCTATGGCTTTTATCGACCATCTCCGCATGTAAATCATGGTCTATGGTAAGTTTTACCATGCGTCCATAAAATACCATATACTTAACGGTCCTTATTCGTCCAGGGCACAATGCCATGTGCATAGTGATCTCCACCATACGCCCAACCGATTACTGGGTGTATGGCAATTACAATTATGAGTTTAGGTTTTTTTTATTGATAGTCTTCCACTCTTTCACTCTTCCTTGTTTCCGAAAACCATAAAAAGATTCCCAAACAACTTATCAAACACTTGAAGCTTTTTAATGAGTTCTTCTATTCTATTCCAAATATTTTTGTCAATATATGATAATGAATTATCTTAAACATCCTACTCGATAATGAGTACAAGATTACCGTGCATGATCTGCACTTAGATGCCCATAGAGTCAGAGATTCTTTTACGAGTACTCATGTTAATATCGAACTCCTTTCACCTTTTGTTCAAACCGAGGCGTTTTCAGCATTTAAAAAGGTAATTATCGATAAGACGAATTCAGGAGCAAAAACGTGTAGTTACTGTGGATGCATTAATATCCAAATATCACGTCAATGGGTAATTTATCAGTCATGTTTGCGGTATACACACGCCAATTGAGTTGACGTTCAAAAAAATGTCCAAGGTATGGTTTTGCTCGCCATGTATCAAAAAGAAGGATGATTTTTTTCCAATTATTCTTGAGATTCCTAATACACTGAGAAAAAAAAATATTTTTGCCAAGAATATTTTCTTCCCACAAGTAAATCTGGCGATCACTGTGTAAATACTCTCATAAGACTTACTAATGCCAAATATATTTTCTTGTGGTTAGTAAATATTCTTGGGTAAAGAAATTTTTTTTCTCGGTGTAGGATCGAAACACCAAGAGCACAACAACAAAAAGGGATCCAAATGAATAATAATGTAGATGTCCGCGTTCTCACGACAATTGATTTACCAGTTAGTCTTTATTTTAGAAAACGTATAATTTTATATTTTTAAAATTTTTTGAATTATTATATTTTTATTTCATTCACCTCAGATATTATTAAGGGATTTAAGTTGATGTAATTCCTGCAATTATTTGAAGAATGCTCTAATTTATTTCGAGAAGTGGAAAGAGCAAAAAGGAAGCGTAACGTTTGTCGAATTTTATTCTTCCTTCCAACATGCATTACTTGTGTAAATTTAGAATGTTTAACATAATTGGTGATCATATATTGATAAAAGTATTTTGAATAAAATAGCATTCATTGACAAGCTTCAGGTGTTTATGGATTAGTTGGGTATCCTTTTATTGCTCTCGAAAACAGGGAAGAGTAAAAAATATAACTAGTATGAGCTTTCTTTTACTTACCGCATTTCCTGACAAGTCAAAAGGCTTACGGTCTTCCGAAGATAGTTGAATTCTGAGGAATTTCACTGTGAATGTTTATACAGGCAGTACATTTTTAAATTTATTTGTACCTTCATTAAGAGACTTGAATATTTGAATTGCTGTTTGAGAGAGAAAAGAGCCAAGATTGAACTGAGGTATACGATTTGATACATATGTGCTATTTCTACCAATAAAAAATATGAAGCCATAGTTCTAACGGCCATACACCCAGTAATCGGTTAAGTGTATGGTGGAAATCACCGTGCACATGGCATTGTGCCATGGACGCATGGATGAGAACCATAAACCATGATTTACTTGTGGAAATGGTCGATAAAAGCCATAGATCCATGGTAGAAAAAATGCCATACGTCTATGGTATTCAACCATACACCGTGTGTGTAGACACTGTCTTAATCAATATCAACCATATGAATAGGTGAACCTCATTTTTGTATTGAAATTATAGGCAGCATACAAAAGTGGAGGATTCAAAGAATTTCACCCTAAAATTTTTTCGCAGACATATAAATCGATTTTGTTCCTTCTCTGTAACAATTCGTTAATAAATATAGTATTCACAAAGGAAATGAGAATTAAGGAATTCCGATAAATCTCATTGCACCAAAAACTGCACGGGAAAAGTATTGGAGGGAAAGTCGACTAAAATTGCGTTTCCATTTGTATTTTTAAACTTCTTGTTATCCCGCAAGGATAAAACTGAATAATGAAATAAATAAATCATTACCTCGGAAGTGGAATCGTAAAATCTGGTATTGTTAACAACTCAGGCCTAGGCGATGGTAAATTATGTTGCCACCTTGTAGCGTACGGTGTCTTTTTATTGCTTGGCAACCTGTATGGTTTTATATAAATCTGTCCATAAACTTTAGTATGCCGTGGTCGACGTTTAAGTGTTAATAACACTTCCATGGGACTCTCGTTAAATAATTCGAGAACATTCTTCCTTCCCCATCCTACGACCGTTTGATAGTTGACCTATCGATTAGTAAGAAAAAAGTTATTAGATCAGTTGTCTCTATGCTCATTGAAAAAAAACGTTGTCCACCCGAGTCACTTGATACTTTCAGTCCTCAAGGCCTCCCTCTTTTATATATAAACAACATGTACCACGTATCTTTTAAAAACTCACAAAGTCGGGTTTCGAATGGTTTAAGGCCCGGTTGGAGTACCTGATTATCTCATATAGGTAGTTTTTCTTTCTTGTATTTTTATTTGAAATTTTGGTGCAGTCCTGCATAAAGCAGACCTGTATAACATAAATGCATATAGACTGGAAAAAAATTTTTTTTTTAATATATATAGAGTCCGTGCTTTTTTACTAAAATAGGAGGATAATTATGCAAAGGCAGAAGTTGGGAATATCTGATTTGATGGATGAGGGGGCTACAAGAAGTAGGACGAACGTTGCAGTTTGATTTTGATGTTCAGATGTTTTAAAAAATAGTAGATGACGCAACAAGTGCGTAATGGATTTCTTGGCTCGTGGGATGGTTGTAACACGACCCGAAGCCGAGTTTTACAATCCCATGAATCAAAAAATCCATAACGCACGTGTTTCGTACACTATTTTATGTTATTGGGCACCTATGATATAAAATTATTTCGATATGCATTCATCCTACTCCTTGTTCTTTTGTCGTTCACCATCTCCCCCCTGCTCCATCAAATCAGATATTTCCAACTTGTGCTTCTGTACAATTATCCTCCCATTTTAATGAAAACGCACGGCCTCTAGATTTTTGGTTTTTCTTTTTACTTTTTTTCCAGCCTACATACGTTAATGTGATACAGCTCTGCTTCTTGCAGGGGGCTTCTGTACCAAAGTTTTAGACAAAATAAACAAGAAAAAAAAACTATCTATACGAGATTATCAGATACTCCAACCGGGCCTTAAATTTTATCCTTTCGACTGTACGCAAATCGAAATTACGGCTAGTTGAACATCAAGAAACATGAAGTTGATATGTCACATCTACTTTGGAAATCTTAGATTCGGCCAAATTTTCAACACCCGTGTAAGCAAAAAATGATGGATTTCTGGTACCATTTGAACACTCAAAAACTTGAACACCTTTCTGTGCTTTCGAATGATACTTTTTGTGATGATACATTTTTATCATATACCACGGTTTTATCGAATTAATGGAGGAATGGCAATGAATATTACATATAATTTTAAAGCTCATTCGTTTAACTTTCGAATGACATTCCGTGCATTCGGTTGCGTTCATTCTGTTCTGAGTTATGAATCAATAAACGTCAGAATGGCGTGTCACAGTTATTTTGTGTGTTAACAATGGTGTGAGTATTTTCATGTTTTGACAGATGAAGTATCCTATATAATTTCCAACCTCACTTTCTGAGCTATCCAATTATTCAACATCATTACAATGTATTGCATTCATTCTCTGTGTTAGGGATATATAGTGTGATTTTTGTAATTCAGAACGAAACTGGTTAAATATTTTATACTATCTTAGAGTTTGAAAAATGAGCTTTCAAATGATCCAACTCTTACTAAGGTCTGACGGGTATTTATCATGTAAATGATTGCTGAAACATCAAATTGTTTCAACAGTATTCGCGTAACAAAATTATCAAAGATATGGGGAAAAAAATTAGACAGTTAAAATTAAAAAAAAATTGATCAGTAATTATTCCCTATTCCACCTTGTTCGGATTGTTTTAACAGATTACTTGTTTTGGTTGACGGATCTTAGATATATGTTCACAGATAATAAAAATGGGTCTCCATATATCGCGTGCGTTTAGCGCGCGTCTCTGATATTGCCCTAATAGATTTATAAGTTTCAACTTGAAAAAGAGTCGTGGGAATTACCTGAACTATTTCATCCCCCTCTTCCATTTTTGCGCACTGATGTGCTACCGAGCTAAATTTGACTTCCGCAATTTGATGAGTTCCATGAAATGAAGGAAGTATGTAGAAGCCCAGATCATCACCAGGTCGTTTTTTTAATGTCGCTAAATCTAAACTGGCCGGCTGAAGAATCATAGGATCCGAAATATCTCGAATAATATAATCAGCTAATTGAGCCAATTCATCACAAGTTGCTCTTATCTCTTCAATTGGTTTCTCTGCAAATCTGTCCCTTTGTGCACATGTTGCCATCTCAATACTTAGCTTCAACAATTGAGTTTTTCTATCATTGTACTCGGCTTGTCCACTGAAGGGCGGCTTATCCAGCCACCTCACCAGTGGTTTAACAGATGTAACAACACCCACGACATCGGACAATGTTTGTGTTGCCACTGGTTTTGAATCTGTTTGTCGAAATAGCTCATTATGTAGACTGTGAGCTTGGCAAGCAAGTCGTAGTGCTAACAGTTGCAGATTCTCCCGATCAAGCTCATAATGAAAGTTTCTCAAGTATTCAACTGCTTCGAGAATAATCTCCTGATGTCCAACTTTGAGAACACCCAATTGTTCCAGATCCTCAGGTCTGAGACTCAATAACTGTTGGCCATTTACTTTGTTATTTGTAAAACTGTGCACGTAGGGGAGAACTGAATTATCAAGACCTGTAAATACATCGATTGGATGGACATTAGACATCAATATAAACTGACTAATTGGTGCCACTAGATACGAAAATATTATATTTATTTCACAATAGGAAGGATTTAATTTCAAAGAATAATGTAGCAATCGAACAAATCGGAAATTATGGCCCACAGAAATACCAAAATGGAATTGAGATTATTCAGTATACAGTCAATATATATATATATATATATATATATCCATACACATATATATATATATATATCTCAAATTAATCGATGACATAAATGAGGAATTATTCATACACTTTGGGTAGATAGCTTCTGATAGAACACTTTCCAATAATGAAATTCATTTCTCAATGCTCCTAAAAATCCTGATTTTTATTTAGTACCTTTCAACCATTCACACACTTGATCGGTTTTCCATTCAGCAACGTTTACATACGCCATGACCACTCCTTAATCATATTGACCGCCACAACCATGAGATCTGTCACCAATATAAACACTCTTAATAAAAAGTAAAAAATTATTTAAATGGAAAATAAATTAAGAATGACAAGACTCTCTTGATAGAAATTGAAGGTTATGCAGTGAATCGTCAGAGCAGAA
The DNA here is from genome assembly GCF_000806365.1 of Fopius arisanus. Classification (NCBI taxonomy): domain Eukaryota; kingdom Metazoa; phylum Arthropoda; class Insecta; order Hymenoptera; family Braconidae; genus Fopius; species Fopius arisanus. The sequence goes on from NW_011887782.1 coordinate 995,580, forward strand.
AGCAGAGATTATAGGGGAGATATAGGGCTTACGGAAAGGCTTTGACAAGTGATTCATTGCGGCGGCTACGGAACTACGCCCCGAGAGCCCGTACGTGTAAGCAAAACAGGTCGCGAGCCCGTGAGTGTCGATAATTTTCCGAGCCCGTGCGTGTCGATAATGTTCAGAGCCCGTGAGTATGGATAAGACAGAGCGCGAGCCCGTGAGTGTCGATAATCCGAGGCGGTCGTGAGTGTCAGAAAGGTCGGGCCACTGATCGAAATAACGATGACGTCAAAAAACGAACGAAAACATCTGATGTACCGGAGAGTGGGGGTATGATGGAGACACAACCGATGGACGGAATGAAAAAGCAAGTTACGTTCATAAATACGCCATTTGTTTAAAGAATTGAGGAAAAATTGTCTCGAAAATGTATACTCAAGCGATTGAGAATCAGCTGAAACGTGGAGATTGATTGGTGCCTCGAAACTTTTTTTTTCAAACGATATCTTTTTTGTTAACAAATTTAAAAATAACTAAACAAATTGGGGAAAAATTGTCAAATATATATTCAAACGATTGGGAATCGCCTGAAACGTCGAGATTTATGGGTCCCTCGGAACCTTTTTTTTCAACGGCTCTATTTTTGGTAACAAATTCAAAAGTGATTGAACAAATTCGGGAAACATAGAGCTGTTGAAAAAAAAAGGTTCCGAGAGACCCGTAAATCTCCACGTTTCAGACGATTCTCAATCGTTTGAGTATACATTTGCGAGACAATTTTTCCCGAATTTGTTTAATTATTTTTGAAATTGTTAAGAAAAAAGATATCGATTTAAAAAAAAAGTTCTGAGGGACCCATAAATCTCCACGTTTCACACAATTCTCAATCGTTTGAATATATATTTGCGAGACAATTTTTCCCCAATTTGTTTAATCATTTTTGAATTTGTTAACAAAAATAGAGCCGTTGAAAAAAAAAGGTTCCGAGGGACCCATAAATCTCGACGTTTCAGGCAATTCCCAATCGTTTGACTATATATTTGCGAGACAATTTTTCCTGAATTTGTTTTTTCATATCATATGATATTATAGATTTAGATTTATTTAGTGATATATAAAATATAAACCATGTTTTTCAAAAAAAAGAGGTCCATTTTGCCCCTTTTTCCCTCTATATCTCGAAATACAGTGTAGAGGGAATTTTTTCATTATTTTTCTCGAACTCGCGAGACAAAATACTACGGGAAACCACCATCAGGCTGTGGCGCCAAAGTAATCGGAATTGTGCCCATTATCGACACGCACGGGCTCTGAGAATTATCGACACGCACGGGCTCTGAGAATTATCGACACTCACGGGCTCTCGACCTGTTTTACTTACAGGAACGGGCTCTCGATCTGCTTTACTTACAGGAACGGGCTCTGACCCCACAGTGGCCACAGTGCGTTCAACATAGTGCTCCAAAATGAACAAATAATTAGAAATTGAAATGAAACTTGAGAAGAAACAAGTTGGCATCGAGTTATTATTATTTAAGTACTCAAAATCATTTTAAGCTCTCAAAGTAGTAGATTTATGAGGAGCTGCGAAGCATAGGGGCTCGGTTCCGAATTAGGTACGCTGTTCATTTTTGGAGGTAGCGTCGTTCGTACTATCACAGCACTACACCGCCGGTGACTGGTAGTTGGCACCACATAATTGAAAATTCATTAGTTTTTTTATTTAGATCAATAGTAGGACCTTTGTACATCATTGTAATACCATTAAAAAATGTTGTAGACCCTTCATTATTTTTTAATTAATTATACAAAATAATGATCGGAAGTTAGCACCCCACCCCACTAATTTTTATTTGTAGACTGAAATAATATTAACCAATGGACCGACGGTAGTGGCCGTGCGGTTAGAATGCTAGACTAGCATGCCAAGGATCCGGGTTCGATCCCGGGCACCGGCGGTCAAAAAATTTATAGCGCTCTGATCTCACGGTTTCACTGCCGAGCGGTAGTCCTGTCAAAAGGACGACTGTACCTGGGCAGGTTTTTCCCTCAGATGAGGTTTTCCCTCCCTTCAGCAAATGCGGTACAGGGGGTTGGGGGGTGGTAAGGGAACAAATCGTAAAAACCCGAAAGGGTATACGAGTGAGAGAATTTTTATTAACCAATGGAAAGCAAATCGTTTGTAGATAATAAATCAATTGGTATCATCCTTCTACACCTGATTGTTCATTAGATATTAATTAAATTAAAAAGTGGTTTGTAGTGTTTACATCGGCATCCGCGCATGCGCAGACACGTACCCTCGCACAGTTTGGCACCATGCACTTGGAAGCAATATCGTTCTTTAATTAAATTTTCAAACTTTTTTCTTGGTAAATATTCAGGTAGTAAATTGGTGAAATTTAGGAAAACATGATTAGAATTTGGGACTAATTAGTTTTCGTTTAATTTTTTTTTCTTTTTTGTCAATAATAATGAGCAGAAGTTATTCTTAAAAAAATCAAAAATAATTGGAATCACAATCACTTTAAAATGCATCTTCTATATGGATAGTTTTTAAAACAACCAAGTTGAAATTATCGGAAATTAATTGGTTAAAATTACAGAACGAAAATAGGAAATAGAAAATACAAGTGTTCCAATCCAAAATTAAATTGTCTTTCGTAATGGAATATACCAAAATTTCAAAGTTGGTGTTAAACAATTAACTTCGTACCTTCATTGGCGATGCCAGTTCAAAAAACTCAATGAAAAGTCACTTATTAAAAGGTAATTAACGATCGCACGTAATTAAAGAGAAATAAATGCAAAATCGAGCGAATGTCAAATCAGAATGAAATATCAATTTTTAACACGTTCAAATATCTCATTTTTAGAATCTCCCTTACATTACACAGCTAACTTTTTTATAACTGAGTGAAATAGGACATCAAATATTCAGGTTGTTGAAAAAGTCAACATTCAACGCCGAATATCTGCGTGAAAGTTCAAGACGGTTTATTTATACATTTTTATAAATAATGTTACATTTTGATACACATTTGCTTGTCCCTACATCTATTCTTTCCTAATTACATGAGAGTGTAGCTAGTTATCTTCATCAATTAATCGAATGATGAATTCTAATTCATTTGAATTTTCTTAACGAATGTCGATAATGAAGAAAAGTACGGCCACAGCGATCCATGGGAGTCCACGCATGCGTAGATTGACACATTGTCATTGATATCATTAATTAATTAGTATTTAAAGAACAATTAGATCTAGAATGATAATTCAAGGATTATTTTTTACCTACAAACGATTTGCTAACGATTGGCAAGGTCAATTTGGTTCTACAAATGAAAATTAGGAAAGTCCAATGGTAACTTTTGCATATTATTTTCATTAATTAGTAAAAAATCAAGGAAAGGCCTACAAACATTTTAATCACTATTACAATGTCATACAAATGGTCCTCACAATTCCTCTCTGATGATCGAAAACACCATACTAGGTGTGAGCACCAGTGTCTGCGCATGCGCCGATGCAAACACTATAGACCTTTTTTTAAATTAATTAAAATCTAATGAATAATTACGTGTAAAAGAATGAAACCAAGGTATTTATTATCTACAAACGATTTGCTTCCCATTGGTTAATATTATTTCGGTCTACAAATAAAAATTAGTGGGGTGGGGTTCTAACTTCCGATCATTATTTTGTTTAATTAATTAAAAAATAATGAAGGATCTACAAAATTTTTTAATTGTATTACAATGATGTACAAAGGTCCTACTATTGATCCAAATAAAAAAACTAATGAATTTTTAATAATGTGGTGCCAACTATCAGTCACCGCGAAAATGAGTTTCACGGCAGAAGTGATCAGGAGCGTACGAAGGATGGGCACTTTTGGGGGGATAATTTGAAGATATTAATAAATGGGATTGGGAGGGAAAATTGTTAATTTAGGGGTTAAATAGATACGTGAGGGTAGAGCCCGGGTATAAGGGTGAAACTGGGATTGAGAAAGGGGTATGTGTATAAACATGGCTTTCGTAGGCATGGTTGAAGGTGAAATGAAGATATGAAAAGAAGATGGATGCTTTGACGGACACTAGGGGGTTCTAGGGGAAAGGGAGAGGAGAAATGAAAGGGTAAAAATTGGGGTGAGAATGACAAGAGATGAATAAAAAAATGCTTCCGGGTAAAATGGGGTGTTTTTGCACCCTAACTAGCCCATTTCCACGATGCCCGAAAAAGTAAAAAAAAGGTCTCTACAAGTATATCTAAATCGATTCAGGGGATGATTCTCAATCGACTTGTCTCCATGAATTTCGACCCTAATTTTTCACCTTCACTAAGCCATTTCCAAGATGGCCAAAGGGTTAAAAAGAATACCTCTGTAAATGTGGGTAAATCGACTCAGGGGGTGACTCTGAGTCGATCTGTACCTATAAATTTCGACATTTTTCTTCGCCCTCACTAACCCTCCCCCAAAATGACCGATGGGATAAAAAAAAAAGTCTTTACAGAAATGGGTACATCGACTCAGGGGGTGATTCTGAGTCGATCTGTACCTATAAATTTTAACATTTGTTTTCCACCCTCACTAACCCTCTTTCAAGATGGCCGACGGCGTGAAAAAGGGTCCACAGGTGTATGTAGATTGATTCACGGAATGATTAGACGGAGTTGCGGAGTCCAATCAGTGTATTGGAAAAAAATAAAAATAGAAGGGTGAACTGAGTGCATTGGAAAAAAATTAGGGGGTGAGGGTGGGAAGAGTGTGCCAGGGTGCAAAGGAGATT
>NW_011887782.1:1001122-1015695 GCF_000806365.1 Fopius arisanus
CTCACTCCACCATCAACCCCCTATTTTACCCTGCCACACTCATCCCAGCTTCAACCCTTCATTTTTTCGTTGCACTCATTTAACCATCAACCCTCTATTTTACCCTGTCAGACTCATCCCAGCTTCAACCCTTCATTTTTTTCCTTCCACTCACTCCACCATCAACCCCCTATCTTACCCTGCCACACTCATCCCAGCTTCAACCCTTCATTTTTTTCCTTCCACTCATTTAACCATCAACCCTCTATTTTACCCTGCCAGACTCATCCCACCGTCAACCCTCATTTTCCCCATGACTCATTCCACCCTCAACCATCATTTTTGCCGAATGAATTCATCCCCCCATGAATCTCCTTTGCACCCTGGCACACTCTTCCCACCCTCAATCCCTAATTTTTTTCCAATGCACTCAGTTCACCCTTCCATTTTTATTTTTTTCCAATACACTGATTGGACTCCGCAACTCCGTCTAATCATTCCGTGAATCAATCTACATACACCTGTCGACCCTTTTTCACCCCATCGGCCATCTTGAAAGAGGGTTAGTGAGGGTGGAAAACAAAGGTTAAAATTTATAGGTACAGATCGACTCAGAATCACCCCCTGAGTCGATTTATCAATCCCTGTAAAGACTTTTTTTACTCCATCGGTCATTTTGAAGAAGGGTTAATGAGAGTGAAAAAAAAGGTCGAAATTTATAGGTACAGATCGACTCAGAAACACCCCCTGAGTCGATTTACCCACCCCAGTAAAGACTTTTTTTCTCATCCCATCGGTCATTTTGAGGGAGGGTTACTGAGGGTGAAAAAAAAATGTCGAAATTTATAGGTACAGATCAACTCAGAATCATCCCCTGAGTCGATTTACCTACCCCTGTGGAGACATTTTTTTTTATCCCATCGGTCATCTCAAAGGAGGTTTAGTGATGGTCGAAAAAAGTGGATTCCACATTTGGATACATCTCCCCCCCGCCCCCTCACCCTCCCCTCCACTCTGTTGAGATATAAATCTCTCATGCCACGTAGTGGCTTAGCGAATCAAAAAATTTCCCGGCGCCCTCGAAAGCCCCACTGTCCAATGTTTCCCTGGTTTCCAGCGATTGCCGTAGTTACCGACAAGGCATCGCTTGAGATCAAGGTTCGGGTCTTGACCGCGAATTAGGAGGCCGTAAAATCGCCTGTCGAGAAAAAGTTCCCGCCATCCGGGGCTTATCATCTGTCGGCTAAGGTCACATCAATGCCTTATTCGCCAAACAAACGTTCAACCAATTGGAAATGCGACATAAATAAAGCCTGCGCTCCACCTGGCGGAAGCAAAATTTCTCCCCTGATTCAGTCGTGCTCTACATGCATACATACAATTATTGCATTTATGTATAGAGTATTGAGAGCACCTATAGAATACTCTCCTAAATCTGCAAAATATTACCACAATAATATTATTAATATTAAAATATTAATCTATATCAATTTAAACAGATTAAAGCAATGCTTGCACTACAGGAATACGGAAGTAGTGATGATAATAGTGGCCCTGAGGATGAGAGTCCATCAACTCTTAGAAACAGAATAGAGGTTAAAAACGTAAATAAATCACATAAAAATCTTTCCCAGGAGCAATTTACACCAATCACGTCAGCTCCGACGCTTTCCCTTGAAGTTTGTGCTGCACCTGATGTCGTGCCCACTGTAAGAACCTTATCATTAATACTCGATTGATGTAAATAAACCAATGAATTCCTTTTAATTTTCAATGTTTAATTGTCTGAAAAATACTTGCAGGGTACAGAACTGTGTGTCCACCACGTGGATCCAACAGCAGTGGAGATAAAACACAATCCAAAATTTGAGGAACTATTTGCCCCTGATGTTGGTCCTGAGAATCCGTTCAGGACTCAACAGCAACGTCCTACTAAAAATATATTATCAGGATTTGTGGAGAAGGCGCACATTAGTGAATTCCAATTTGAAAATCAGAGGAGAACATTTCAAAGCTATGGTAATTGAAAATATTAATTAACATTGATAATTGTTGAATATGAAAGTGGTATATTGTGATTTCTGTGCAGGCTATGCTCTAGATCCAACTGTGGACGGAACTTGTGAAGAAGGAAAAACAATAATAGGAGCAACAGAAGTGGCAGAAGGTACAGGTGGAAAGACCGTATTTGAGAATACAGGACTTCGTGAAGCGGACAAGAGAAAACGACGTAGGAATAACAATCCAGATGATATCGAGGGTTTTCTTGGGCCCTGGGGTGGATACATCGATGAACAGAGGATCTCCAAACCGACTGACGAAGAGGCTTCTGAGCTCGAGGAAATCCTAGCTAAACGCAATAAACGAGGAAAGCAGGTAGAGGAGAAACCCCTGGAGGAGAAGACTGTTCTGCACATCAAAGATGCAGTGGATTATCAAGGCCGATCGTTCCTCCATCCTCCTCAGGATGTCGGTGTAAATTTACGATCAGATTCCCCGCCAGAGCGATGTTTCCTCCCAAAAGCACAGGTCCACACGTGGGAGGGACACACCAAAGGCATCTCTCAGATCAAATGGTTCCCCAAGACTGCGCATTTGCTGTTATCATGCAGTATGGACTGTCGTGTCAAACTCTGGGAGGTCTACAAGGAGAGAAGATGTGTTAGAACGTATTATGGACATCGACAGGCTGTTCGTGACATCAGCTTTGATAATGATGGGAAAAGATTTTTGTCCGCTGGTTATGATCGATATGTCAAACTCTGGGACACTGAGACTGGTGCCTGCATCTCCAGATTTACTAGTCGAAAGATTCCTTATTGCGTTAAATTCAATCCTGACTCTGATAAACAGCATCTGTTTGTCGCTGGCACCAGTGACAAGAAAATTATCTGCTGGGACGTGAGATCTGGGGAAATTACTCAAGAGTATGATCGACATCTAGGAGCTGTCAACTCCATAACTTTTGTGGATGAGAACAGAAGATTTGTCACAACTTCGGATGACAAAAGTCTCAGGGTCTGGGAATGGGATATCCCTGTCGATATGAAATACATCGCTGATCCCACGATGCACTCGATGCCAGCTGTGACACCATCACCAAACCAGAAGTGGTTGGCTTGTCAGAGTATGGACAACAAAATTGTCATCTTCTCAGCATTGAATCGATTTAAGATGAATAGGAAAAAGACATTCACTGGGCATATGGTGGCTGGTTATGCCTGTGGTTTGGATTTCTCACCAGACATGAGTTATTTGGTTTCTGGAGATGCAGATGGCAAGGCCTACTGCTGGGACTGGAAAACAACTAAACTTTATAAAAAATGGAAGGCCCATGATGGGGTTTGTATTTCCGTCTTGTGGCATCCACATGAACCTTCCAGACTCGCTACTGCTGGCTGGGATGGAAAAATCAAGTATTGGGATTAGGTTTTTAACTCTCATCATCCTGTATATAATTTCTTTTTTGTAGATAACGTGTGAAAACCGGATAGCAAAATATAAGAGAAAATATTTTCTATTGATATATTTGTGTGAAACTTGACGATTTTGTAAATTAATTTAAATACCCCATGAGAAATTTCGCGCATGTGCAGATAATTATTCTGGAGGGAAGGTGTGGGGCGCGAAAATCAATAACTCACTTTGTCTCTACTATATATTACTGTGTATTTACTGAAATTCACTCCTCAGTTCGTTGATAATATGCGACATTAATCCTAATGAGGAAATTCAAGATGACATTGCAAAGAAAATTTGAACCTCTCGAAAAACGATGATTTATGAAATCACAAGCTCGTACGAATAATAAATAAAAGTGACAGGTGAGTACAAATAGTTATTGATAATAATCCTGTAGGAGGGAATGATTTCTCGAATTTGTTAAACTAACTAGATTTTGACTGAAAATTAAACATCGAAAATGGAGGCTCCAGGACTGGGTTATTCCTATCACTTACCCTCTGGGGGATGGAACTTGAAAGTCAGGAATGTCCTGACCCAGTTCAGCGACTTGTTCAGCGAATTCAACAAGTACATTGCCCCAGCATATCACCATGACAGATGTGAAAGGTAAAGTTATTTGCAGAATTCGTCGATTGTTTTATTTAGTGTTCGATTGATCCACAGATCAGTGCCAATGCGACTTTATTCTATGCACAAACGCGAGTTCGTTATGGTGTTTGTTGCGTTTTTCGCTTGCTTCGGGCTAGCTGTATTCATTGGACTTGCTGGACCTCCAATTACTGCAACTACTGAGCACAGAGTCCGATTAAATGGCAGTGATATGGCCACTGGACCATTTATCATGAAAACTCCAGCTCTGTCGACATACAGCCAGCAATTGTGGGTAATTGCCAAATTCTCAACAGCAAATAATGACGGTGATTAACCCATCTCCAAATTATCATTAACATTTATCTATATTTCATGGAAAAAATATGATCAGCACTGCAAAAAATTAATTTATCTAATTACTTTTTTTTAATCCCAGACGAAAGATACGACAAAACTTTTCAAGTTAGTGTTTCGATCGATGGAATTAGTCCTGAGGATCATCTCATATCGATTTTATCATCAGGATCTGGTCACAACAGGTAATGATGGTAAATCAATTAATTATGCAATCGAATAATTCAAAAAGTCGTGCGATTTTCAGGACGAGACATTTGAGATGTGAACGTCAATCTTGCGAAGAACTCGTTGTCGCTCACTTGGGCTCTTTAGATTACACTCATTACATGATTACTGTTCGTTTTTACGGACTCGAGGGCTTCCATCAACGTTACACTATCCGAGACCTCATGTTCTACGTCAGTAAGCATTATAATAAATCACAGAAATGATACATCTCCTTTGCGAGTCTTTATAGTTTTTCTTTCAACAGTTTAAAAACTACAATCCTGCCTTTACTCAAATTGAAATCTGGTTCAGGCTAATTTTTCTACTGGCCGCTTTTATTATGACGGTAATTATTATAAATTATCATTTATTTACTGACAATTATTCATAATTATTTATTTTTTCAGTGCTGGTTCGGCCATTCCTTGAGGAAATATCCTGTGACAGACTGGTCCATTGAGCAAAAATGGATTTCCATATTACTTCCGTTATTAATACTCTACAACAGTAATTATTTATTAAATGATCGTACAATAATTTAAGGAGTGCTTTAAATTCGTGTAAATTTCAGATCCATTATTTCCAATGATTTTCTTACTCAACTCCTGGGTACCCGGAATGCTGGATGCCATAATGCAGACCACATTTCTCTGTGCCATCCTCATGTTCTGGTTGTGCGTTTATCATGGACTTCGCCAGGCAATTTCACTAATTTTTTACTAAATTTTCCATTGATAATGGGCGAATATGTGGAGTTTAATTGATTTTTTTCAAACCTTTCAGAATGAACGAAAAATTGCCACATTTTATCTCCCGAAATTTTTGGTGATTGGATGTCTCTGGGTGGCAGCTCTCATCCTCGCTACTTGGCTCCGGTGCACAGAACTCGAAGATCCGACGTATAATTATGTTCTGGATACATCTAATTACTATGTAATATTCCCATCAATATTACCATTACTTAAGGAATCAATGGAATATCAACTTTTCAGGGATTGAAGGTGTTTTTCTTCACTGTCGGTGGAATATACATCGCATACCTCGCACTTTTAATGCTCCGCGCGTACAGTGAATTGCGTTCCATGCCCTATTTTGGTGAGAATTATTCCGAGCATTTGACGCCATTGGAGATTTAATTTATTTATTACTTGCAGATCTTCGATTACGATTTTTGACACTTCTGGCGGTAATTGTAGCTGGAGTTTGTGCTCTCGTTACAGCCAGACAATTTGGTGCTGGAGTTCTTGAAGACAGCTTTGCATCACGATTGTCTACGTATTACAGGACATCAGCACAATTTATGGCACTCTATGGACTTTTGAATTTTTATCTTTACACCATGGCCTACGTGTATTCGCCAGGAATTCAACAGGTTTATGGACAACGTGAGGGCCCATTTTACGAATTCAGACTTGTGCTCCTAATTATCGAGATATTGGCTAAAAACTGGTATTACAAAACATGTAGTTATTGTTATGAGAACTCTTGGATTTTACAGATTCATCGATAACTAAAGATAATCCTGCATTTTCTATGATCAACGATTCAGACGAGGAAGTAATTTATGGGTCTGATGAGGACAGCAGGAGACCACTTACACGAGCTCCACGAAATGCTGATGATAGTGATTAATTACTACTGAAAATCAACAGTATTTTCATTTTCGGCAGCTGTCAATAATTTTCGAAAGAAATTAAGAGAATTTCGTGCTAAATGAACAATCGACAATTAACAAATCATGTGTTGATACTGATACTCGTTTCTTTCTTTTTTTTCTTACTATTTTTCTGTTGTACAATAGTAAGCGTAAGTTTTGACTTCCCTGGGTACCCCCACTTCACGTAGTTATCACTTGTAACCATGTCTTCTACTCCTAAAATCGAAGGAAAAACTTATGCTGACTTCAGTGTATGTGTCGACATTAACTGATTATTGTATAAATAAAGGGATAATGAGGTGGAGAATAAATTTGTGTATGAGATATTAAAAATGGCTACCTTGGAATTTCGAATTTCTGCCGCTATTACTAGGTGGAAAATTTCATTGGTCAGTCCCTCTCTTCCTTTTTTTTATAACGGCTTCCAAAATCCGCGGCGTTCTTTATGTTTTTACATGCATTGTGCCGGCTTGAGCTTGCGTCCATTAACCGTTGGCTATAAAATACTTATTGAGAGTTGTTCTCGTCCAATCCATCAGACAAGCGCCTTTAACTTCGCCAGCTGTAAGTTGAATGAAATGATACAACAGAGACAACCAATAAATACTTCAGATGATTCTAACCTCAAGCAACCACGAGTTTATTCCAATTATTCAATTATTATTTGCAGACAGCAGTGATAAATACCAGAATTTGTGGAGTGAAGATTTTGATTCGATCTATTGTGCTAAGATGCCGAAGAGCAAAGAGAGTCATTCGTCTTCTGACGACAGCAGTCACAGTAGCAGTGAGGTATTTATTGCGAATAAATATCAATTACGCGGAAATTCATTTTTTTCATTCGCAGGATGAAAAGCCAAAGAAGAAGCAAAAGGTAGAAAAATCCAGGCATGAGAGTAAGGAAGAGAAATCAGAATCCAGCAAGAAGACAAAGACATCAAGCAAGGCCAGGGAGGAAGAGCCCTGCTGGGAACTTGGGAACAAGAAGAGACTGAAGGTTCGAACCTTCAAAGGAAAACTTTACGTGGACATTCGAGAGTACTATGGAAATGACGCTGGCGAGTTGAATCCATCCAAGAAAGGTACCTCAATTGATGATTCTTCTTAAATTAAAACAACTACAGAATTAATATTCAACAATTTATTCACATTCCAGGAATATCACTGCAAGCTCCACAATTCGAGGAGCTCATGAAGATCATCCATGAGGTGGAGGACGTCGTCAAGATAAAATTGGGAAACTAATGAATATGTCTTTTACTTCACTTACATTTTGTTTTTCCATTATTCTCCATTTTTTTACAATTACTTTTCCAGATGTAATAAAAATTATTCACATGATTTGTTGAATAAAAAAATTGTACTTATTGCTATAGAATTGAGTTTTATTGCTCTCGTACAAAAAATACTAATAATTAAATGATTATTCATTACACGTGTTATTTGCATAACGTAAATAACGTAAATAGTCAGTTACCTATACCGAAATACGTAAATTTAACGATTACATCGTCTCTGTAAAATACACAACGTGACCCAGCAGGTTGCCACTTAGTCAGTCTTCAACTACCATTAGGCAATAATACTTGAGATTTTCTTAAAAATTAATTAATGAATTTCAACATGTGTTAAGATTATTCTCAAAAACAAATGCTCAGCATTTTTATCTCTTCGTTATGATAACAGTAAAATGAAATTACCATTTTTGAGGGAAATATTGTTAATTTTTCGATCGACACTATTACATTTTCCCTCGGCCCATTATCTTGGAGGTCGTTCTAGGATTCTGATCCATGGACTTTATTGAGTAATTTATTGATATCTAGTCCACTGAGGAGAGCTGTGGGATTACTTGTTCGGGGTTTTTTCTCGGCGCAATAATCATTGGACTCTGATTGTTTCCTCTTCCTAGGCTTCACAACTTTATCCTCTGATTTTTCCTTCGCTGGGGCCTTTACCCTCTCTGGTATTTTCTCCTCGCTGTTGACAGGAGATGATGTAGCCAGTGGCTTACTCTTGATTTCAGAAACCACTGACTCGCTGTTCTTTAACTGCATCCTTCCTTTTCTTCGAGAGGTAACTGTAGTGACAGGTTTTTCTTTGAGTGCCCTGGGCTTCAAAGGACGAACCCTCCTTTTCCTGGTGGGTGTTATCGTAAATATCTCTTCGTAGGGGATGCACGTCATCATCTTCCAAACAAATTCTCCCGAGAGAGTGTACGCCTGTGCCTTTATCTCTGGAAGATCAAAGGTGGAGATTTTTTTTCTTCGTTTTTTTCTCGGTTGAGTTTCGTCGTAAACGAATGAAATTTCGATATGCTGGTACGTCCCAACATCCAGTTCTATTCCCTCTGAACTTTTGTTCGTAGGAACCAATTCAAGACTCTCAAGAACACCAGGAAGGTTCCCAGACTCTACAGCTTGCTGTTCCAAATCTTCTACATTTTCTTTTCCGATCAGTAAGTTTTTGTATTTCGATTTTATTGGTTTTCCATCTGTGTTCTCTTCATCGCTGAACAAATCTCTCTTCACCAGGTCCACTTTAGATTTTACCTTTACGCACTTTTCTTTTCCCTCAGCAATCACATCTTTCTCATTATTATTTTCCATCTCTAATTCCTCTAGATCATACGATATTGTGGGATTAGTTTCATCGAGCGGTGGAGAATCGCCTGAGAGAATATTGATAGTTGGCAAGATCATAATTTGAAGATTTCCCTCGTCATTGGCACTGGAATCTCTGGAGGATTGTGTCTTTCTCGGCTCTTCGATCTTCTGGGAAGTTGTGGCTTCTGTTGGCTCACTTAATCCTCTCTTCGCTCTTTTCTCAGCATTTCTCAAGGACTTCCTCAGGGGTTGTGTGCCTGTTTTCTTCGCTGAAGCTTCGGCTTTTTCTCGTTTCAATTTCGTTGTGGGAACGGATTCCTGATTTTTCGCAATAGTTTCCCTCGACCGACTGCTTCTCGTTCTCCCCGAATTATTATCTGACTTTATCTTATTAATCATTCGAAGCCGTTTCTCATCGAGTTCCCTCGCCAGTTTGGCGTCCGTTAATGCCTTGGTGGCATTTTCCAATTCTTCGTCAGAGATTTTTCTCAGCTTCACTGTTGGTGATAGATTCTGCACAGAGATGATTCTCGGTTTCCCCTGTGATCCACACAATCGAGGCTTCCAATCTTCTTTAATAATTGCCGATATTTTTGAATTTAAATTCGTCAGATTCTCGATGCCAGCTTTTGAACTGCTGGGAGTCTCTGAAATATCAGCCTCTGCTAGAAGTGTCTCATCTTTAGCTGGAGTTTCGAGGTCGACTCCTTTTAGATTCTCTTCAGTCTTGGTAATAGGAATGACCTTCAATGGAGATTTTTCATTCATTTTTTGCGAATCAATATTCTCCTTAGACGAGTCCTCTGCTGATGGCTGAATCTCCATTGGTTCATCAGCTAAAACTTCTACAGGACATTCCTCAGGAAAATTTGTAACAGCAGCTGTAGTCGAAGTACAGAGAGGCGCAGTAGTATGTACTGTAGCTGTAGTAGTAGAAGTATTTCTCTCAATCTTATGAGATGCTTTCTTAGATTTTCTGCTCGTGGACATCTTCGATGAAGTGTTGGTTGTATCACAACAGGAGCAAGACGAAGTTGAACCTGATGATGACGACGAGGACGTGTCACTATCACTATCTGATGACTCATCAGCAGTTCCACTGCTTTCCAGACTCCTCGACGATTTATTGGTGCTGCTGATTTCATTCACACCTTGTTGTACTTGGCTTTCATTTCTCGCGAGCTTCAGTTCCTTGATTGCTTGTGCCTTTGGTAAATTCCCCTTGATCACTTCAAACTGGGTAATCTCTAATTGTGTCGTTGATGCTTGAAAGTCGATCTTCGTAGTTCCTGGTTCTTCTGCTATTTTTATAGGGTCTGGTATTTTATTAGTCTTCGTAGCTTCCTTCAATTCAGCACTGGGCTGATAATACCTAGAGCTGAAATCCTTTTTGGTGTCATTCATTGTGCTATCGTTTGATTGTTTTGGGGTTAAATTAATACTAGGAGTTGGTGGGAATTCTGGAGTTGATACGAAGGTCTGGATTTTATCAGAGCCTTCGCTGATTTGGGCGAAGGGAGTTGTCATGTTGCTGCTGGGACTAAGGAGCCGAGGAGTCGGTGGCACAAGATTAGGATCAAATTTGCGAGGGGTCTCCAGATCTAGCAGAGTCGATGCATCAATACTCCCAAATTCTAATGATTTTTCAAGTGTCTCACCAGGAGTTCGAGGCTTTTCTCTCTTGATCTCGACTTTTGATACAGTCGTCGTCAGGGTCTTCAATTTAGCATACTTCTTGGTGATTCCTTGCTCAGTCACAACCTGGCAAATCTTCTTCAGGGATTCTGTCGCCTTCTTCGAAATTTCAACATTCATCTCTTCGTATTTCTTATCGACTAGCTTAACCGTATTTTCAACGCCTATTCCATCGGCTTTAACTATGTTTGGAAAATCTCCAGGAGTTTCATTCATCGCAATCTGCTCATTCAATTCTGCTTCAGCTGAGATTCCAGCGGCTTCATCGTCACTGATATTAGCAATAGCTCCTCTTTCTTCAGCATCTTTTATTTTTCTGAGATTTGTTTGTCTCCTCACCGATCTCGCCCTTTTCTTCGGTAAATCTCCTCTTCCTTTGACCTTCAACGGCTGAACGTCAGCTGCAACTTTCAACCTCAAATCAGAATCCCAGGGTCTTTTCATCTGTGATATAGCGGAATCTGAATTGACAAACGTGTTTTTCTCGGGCGATGGGCAACTTGACTGAGAGGATCCCTCGATGATCATTCCAACACCAGAAATTTTATCCCATCCCCCGATCAATTTTGGCGCTGGACTTCTAGTGGCAATTGGTATCTTCTCTTTACAGAGTTTACTCGGAGTTTTGATCTTCATCTGTGGAGGAGCGACATTCTCAAATGGTGGAGATTTGAAGAGACTTGTTCTGCATGCCTTTGACAGCCCTTTGGCGGATTTTGGAGAAAACGCACAGCTCTTGTCAGCATCACTCATTCTCCTGCTGGTATTGATGGCTTTTGTTGGGGTATTGAAGTCAAGTGCTCGAATGTGACTGCTTCGACGCCTTGGTGTGGATAGACTCAATCTGTGATTCCTTGATCTACTTTTCATGATAGATCTAGGAGTTCTCTTAGTTAAGATATCAGAGTTTGATTGAGCGGTCAATCTCTTTCCCTCTTTATTCAGTTCTCCAGCTCCAGGTGGATTTGATTCCATCGATTGCGATTGTGATGATGACGAAGATGAAGACGATGATGATGACGCTGGTTTCTTATGGAGCTTTAAAAATGGAGACAATCCTGTTCCAGTGAGACTGATAGACTCATCTAATTGGACTGATGGAAGATCTGCTTGGACTACAGCTTCACCACTCTCAGGCCCATAAAGAGTAATGGATTCATTTGAACCAGATGGTTTTGGAAGAATTTGAAGTTCGTTGGAGTGTTGAGGATTTGTTACGATTGGTTCTGGGTCTCTGAGGAATTGAAGATTCCCAGGAGCTGCTTCAGGAGCGTCTTTCGGTCTTGCTACATTGACAGTTCTCAAATATAGGGTCGGATCAAACGGTGCAACCATTCCCCCCTTTGGCATTATCGGCACAAATTGAGACGTGGGCCTCATGACTGAAACCTTCATACTGTCAATCTCCTCCTGAGAACAGACAATCAATGTTGGCACTGGTACAAGCTCATTCTCAGGAACATGTTTCTCGGGAGTCAGAGGTTTTCTCTCCCGTTTAGGTTTTGAAACTCTCTTTCTCTTGGATTTTACATCTAGCTGGTGGTTGTTACTCTTCATGGAGACTTCAGTCTCTCCACCAACAACTGGAAGTGACAAAACTCCTTGAATTTGAGTTTGTGGAATAGGTTTATTTCGATCTAACTCCTTCGACGTGTTATTAACATTGATGATGCTGAGAATTGCTTCAGCATTCACATCATCCAGGGCTGCAAGATCCTTTTCAGCTGGGATTTGAACTGATTTCAATGAAACAGAGTTTCTAACAAACAAATGAGTATTTTCCCCTGGAGCATTTTCAAAACACGATTTCTCTTGACTTTTCTCAGCTGATATTTCCACGGGGCCGGCACCCTTGACGCTGTTGATAATTACTTCCCCTGGAGGGGCTTCCTGGGCTAATTTCTCTGAAATTCCCACTGGACTCGGAGCTCCGTCCTCGTCAGGACTCATCTCTCCCTCTAGACCCTCTCCTATCGTTTCCAGGAGAAATTGCTCAAATACGGGATCTGTCTCAGTTTCAATGACAATGGACTTGATGGCATGATCTAGCTCTCTCATTATCGAAGTATTGCATTCACCCGAAGTGCTCTCAGAAAATGAAGCCTCTGCTGGAATGAGAGTTCTGTTGATGGTTTGTGCTATCCTCTCCTGTAATTCGGTGCGATTCAAGAGTTCTTTTGTGAGTAAACTCAAATTTTCAACAGGGCCATCGACCAGGTCAACAGAATTGTCATATCCCTTACAGGGGGCTGTCTGGACTTCAGTATTGGTAAAGAACATCAACTCCTTTGTGTCTGTTCCAGTTTCACAGGTCTGATTCGAGACTACCGATTCCAACTGCCTCTCTGGATCGTCAGCCCCAGAGAGTCTCTCCGGGTTGTCACTAGTATTAGGAAGTAGAGAGGGTGGAGGAGGCTCTGTCGATGTTGATGTTAAGGAGCACTGAACACGCCGATCATCCTCTGGAGCAACTCCTGCTTCTTTGAGCGAGTTCTGATGCCCTGGCAGCTGCTCCAGGGATGTGCTTTCAACAGTGTCACACGGCTGATGAAGACTTGTCTCTGATCTTCCATGAAAAGAGCAATTTGAGATACTTTTCGATCGATCACGATCCACAGGGCCACTGTGACGACGTTTTCTCATGCTGCTGGAGATTATTGGTGATGCACTAGACACCTGCGATGTATTCTGCGTTGGAACGTTTATGTTTACAACGAATCTCTGACCTCTAGAGCCATCCATCAGGAATCGTAATTGCTCAAGAATATCTCCTGACGTCTTCAAAGACTCAAGCCCTTCCATTTTGCTCAGTCTTTCTTGTACCAATGCATGAATTGCACAGTATTTGTCCAATAAGGTCATCAGAGTCACACCATTAACTTTTCTTGTGAATTTTCCTCCTTTCCGAACTACATTGTGGCATTCACGAAGTAATGGCGAGCTCTCCAGAAACATTTTTGCCACTGCCTGGCAGTTCTCTTCCTCCAAGTAACCTGCAAAACATCAAATTTATGTTCTCGGTATTTATGAAGAGAATTAATCACAATTAAAAGTCTCTGAAAATCTATAATTAAGGAATTTCAGATTATAATTTCGAAAATTATTTTTGACAGAAAGAAAAAACAATGGCAAGTATTAGTTTTTTACCGAGAATCAGTCGAGCTATTTCTGATGGCAATAATGCTTCCATTATTACTGGCTTTTGCTTTTAACGTCAAAACAATTTTGTTAAAACACTTATGGTTAATAAATCAATGAGAATGAAGAAACAAAAAACAGCTAAAAGAGTAGAGACTCAATGTCCAACCACTTTATATTAGTGACGCCTCAATTGAAATATATTTTTGGATTTTTTCGAGTGTTTCACATTTTGCACGAGGGGTCTCTCTGTTTACGATACAATTGTTATGGAATTATTATTATTGAAAATATGGCACATTAGTTAGGAAAGTGTGGATTAACTTTTTCCGTTGAGCAGCCAATAACTTATAACATTATTGTATAATAGAGATAACATGATCCCATCTGTTTTTAAAAATACAAATTCATAATATTAACGTAACATCGTGAAGTGAGGTATGAAAATTGAAATTTAACCGCACCACAGACACAGAGATTATAGGGGAGATTGTTAGGGCTTATGGAAAGTCGAAAACAAGAATTTTCCTGTGGCGGCTACGGAACTACGCCAAAACAGTCCGTACCTGTAAGTAAAACAGGTCGCGAGTCCGAGAGCAGAGATTATAGGGAAGATTGCTAACGCCAATGGCGAGGCTTCAACCGCGAAATTGTCTCGCCGCCCTAGCCGAACTAATTTTGCGAGTGTACCTGTGAATCAAACAGGTCGCGAGGACAAGAGTGTCGGTAATTTTCGGAGGGCGTGGGTATAGATAACGCAGAGCGGGAGCCGGAGAGTATCGATAATTCGGAAAGACCAGCAAACGCGAGATTGTCGATAATTCGAGGAAATCGTGACAAAAGAAAACATCCCATATCGAGCGGAGTGGGGGTATGAT
>NW_011887782.1:1018720-1025093 GCF_000806365.1 Fopius arisanus
ACGCTCGGGCTCGCGCTCTGCTTTATCTATACCCACGCCCTCCGAAAATTACCGACACTCTTGCCCTCGCGACCTGTTTGATTTACAGGTACACCCGCAAAATTAGTTCCGCAAGTTCCGCTAGGAAATTTCGCGGTTGAAGCTTCGCCATTGGCGTTAGCAATCTCCCCTATAATCTCTGGTACGACATCCGAATTTTTTTCGGGTGGCTCATTCGAATTTTTTGTTGACCATGGTTAGTCCCACGGGTTGGTGAATAGCAAACAAATTTGTGGTAGAATTTTTTCTCAGTGTAGAACTCCCCCGCAACCGATTACCAAGTAGAAGTGATAACAATGGACAATCTCGAAGATCTGTTGCCTGTTTACTATTCACGATTATTTCCCTTCAATGATTATTATCGGTGGTTGAGCTACGGGAAAGGTTAAGTAGATCTAATTTGGTATCTTTATTCCTATCTATATTTCTCTCATGTCTCTGAGAAATTAAAACCGTTAATTATTTCCAGGAGAGAACTTCCACAACAGAGAGTTTTCTTTCACCCTCGGAGAAGATGTTTACATTCGTTATCAAGCTTTTAATAATATAAAACAGCTGGAGAATGAAATCAAGAGAATTTTACCCTTCAAAATTGATATCGGCGCTATTTATACAGTGTGGTAAATACTTTTGAAAACCTTCTTACGTTCCACAATTTAGATTTTTTTATTTATTTCAGCCCAAAACCGGAGAGAAGAGTAGTTAACCTTGTTCCGGTGCAACGTGAACTTGTATTTGATATTGACATGACCGATTATGATGAAGTTAGAGCCTGTTGCTCAGGTGCTGAGATTTGTAATAAATGCTGGAAGTACATGGATATTGCTTGCAAAATCCTGGACACTGCGCTCAGAGGTGAACCATAAAATTGTTCTGTTCTTTGAATTCTTATAGCCTTTTTATTTTTCATATTCGGATAGACAGATGAATTTTATTCATCGATCCAGTGATTTAACAGTTCTGCTTTTTGCCTTTTCATATTTAATCTCAGAGGACTTTGGCTTCAACCATATCATCTGGATCTTCTCAGGAAGACGAGGAATTCATGCATGGGTCTGTGATCCCCTGGCTCGCAGCCTTGACACGACAACACGTGGGGCAGTGGCTGAATATCTCCAATTAATATCTGGAGGTGAATACACCAAAAAGAAAGTCAATCTACCTGGTGAAAAGATACATCCTGCTGTGAAACGTGCACTTAAAATTATCTCTCCGAAATTTGTGTCGATGTGTGTCGAGGAGCAGCAAATGTTGGAAAATCAGGAGAACATTCAGAAGTTCTTGGCAATTTTTCCTGATGATACCGCTAGGGCAGAGATCAAGGAACTTTTCGATAAATGTAACAAAGGAGTGGATCGGTGGTATGTATTCGAAAATTACGTGAAAGAACAGATGCAATCGGTGAGTGAATCACAATTTTCACAATTTATTTCGCATTCATTGAATTTAGTTCAAATAGATTCATGTGAATTATTTAATTTTTCATGCAGAATAAAAGATGGCGACATCGTCACATTATTGAAGAGATAATGATTCAATATTGTTATCCGAGGCTCGATATAAACGTCACGAAAGGCATGAATCATCTCCTGAAGTCTCCGTTCTGTGTCCACCCTAAGACTGGAAAAGTTTGCATTCCCTTCAATCCAAGAACTGTAGAAAAATTCGATCCCTCTACAGTACCAACGATAAATGTTCTCATTGACGAGATTAATGCTTACGACACGAAGGAGAAAAATATTGAAGGCGGCATCGAAAATACAAAGAAGATCAAAGACTACAAGAAAACAAGTCTAAACAAATCTCTGCACTTGTTCCAAGAGTTTCTGAGAAATCTTGAGGATGCCAGAAAGAATGAAAAGGATTCACTAAAAAATACCATGGAATTTTGATTTTTCGACCTTTTTTTCATAAAATAAAGTGAAATTAATTCTGCAAATAGTATTTTATTATAACAAATAGGCAGATAACATGTTATTTCATTTTTCTTTTCGTACAATACTTTAAACCAAGCAATAACTACTGATAGTCGTCAAACACATCAATATTATTTCTCTCCGTAATGAAAACTGCACATTCGCATGATCAGTTATCTGCTCACCTTACAATCCCTCGAAAACTGAATACTATGTATTAATCGCGATATTACCTGTACAAATTCATCATTAATTCCTTGCATAAAATATACAAGTACAAATGGAAAAAATCTGTAGCTATAAAATTAGAGTACAAGCCCGTTATACGGTTGACCTTGAGAATCAGTATATCTCATTCTGTTCTTCAAATGATCGAGGGTATTAGCCAAATGCTTCTGAATCTGTTCAGTCTCCTCACTCACTCCCAAATTAGGGAGTTCCTCTTTGATCTTGGCTATAACTTGATTCAGTATTTGTACAGTAACCAGTGAATTTTCTTTCTCATAAAAATAGATATAATGATTCAAGAGTTCCACATAGAGTTGGACTTGAACTGAAGTGTCCATGCACTGGCTGGCGATCCTAATACCTTTTTTTAGGCAATCCAAGACTTTATTTCCATCCTGCATCTCCTTTCCACCGGTAGCCAATGACTTGCCAGACCAGAATATGTGAGAGCATGTAGCAACCCCTCTGCACTGATCAGGTTTCCTGAGTAATTTACTGGCATACAAAGCACACTGGTTTCTCACAGGCTCAGCATTCTCATCGCTGAAACAACTCATCTGCTCGAACGTCGCAATAATCAGCGTTATAGCTGCAAGTTGAGCTTTCGAATCACTTATCTCATCCTCATAAATTGAGAAAGCCTGACTCATGAACTCGTAGGCAACCATTTCAAAATTATCAAAGCGAATTTCTCCTATAGCAAGAGCTCCCTGTAAAAATAATCTCAGAGGCAACTCTGCGAGTTCTGCCTTCATCAGGGCTGTTATTGTGGCATGACAGAATTGGAATATCTTCTGGCACTTCTTCTGCCACATCTCGTCCTGATCCTTCAGGGCTTTGTAAGTAAAAGCCAGTTGATAAGCCTGAAAGACAATTGCTGGAAGAGTGTATTTTATCCTCTTATTTCCACCTGCCGAAAAATGCTTTCTCGCAGCACTTAAGATCATGTATTGCTGGTCAGCTGTATCGGACTTGAAGTGATGAATTAGCCGCCCAAGGAATCCCTGTTCCTCGGCAAAGTCCTCTGGATCTTCCTCGATGGTCGGTTGGTCCGGCTGATCCTGGACTAGTGGTGATACCACTGATAAAACTGCATCCACCAACTCCTGAGTGGGAATCAGTGTTTCGTTGTCGAGGACGTTTGTTATTATGTAAACTGCGAGGAGTTTTCTCCCTTCATAATCGAAGTACTCAAGAAGAGGGGCATAATTTTCTAATTTTAAAATTGTCAGGATGTTTTTGTAATTATCTACGGGAATTTTCATCAGGCGAGACAGCTCCCTCGATACTGCACTGTTATACTCCAATCTAGTTTATTATTTCAAATTATAAACATTCCTGATGGCTGTCGGAATAATGAAAATAACTTTTATATACTCACTTTTCAACATTCAACTTCTGGAATATTTGGACAGTTGCAAACAGTACTTTATCAACGTAATCCACACGATCGGGATAGCATTTATGGGCTAGATTTATCAGTGCAACTTGGAGGGAGACGATGTCCTCGGGCGGCATATCTTGACGTGTCTGTTAATTGACAAAGGAAACAATTCGAAAATATTAGAGGGTAACACCACGGTTAGGCTGAAAAAAACTGAATGAAGAGAAATAGCATTAAAGTTATTATTATTATTGTTATTATTATTAATAATAGCAACACTTTTTCTTCTTTTACCGCTATCACAGATCATTTTTAATCATTAAAAGATAAAGATAGTGACCTGGCATTGGAAAGAGCAATTTATTTTTACATGGAAATGTTTACTATTCTCAGACTTAAACTTGATGAGTAAAGATTCATCTTCAAGTAAAATTAGTCCATCATTGATTGCTTTTCTATCAAAATAAATAGTGCAGTATCCAGGGTCATCATAGAATAGTGTCAAATAGAATTGAATGAAAAACCCATTAGTGGGTAATAATTACCTGAATAATAGTAGCAACTTGATCGCTGAATACATCAAATAATTTCACATCCTGAGGTATCCCAGGTATCTGGTTGGGACTCCCTGGGCCCCCAACACCGTCAGATCGTTGACTAAACGTTGCCAATCGATCAATCAATGAGATAATTATATTCTTGACATTGACCCCATTATGGAGCTCAGCACAGGACTTCAAGAAAGCATTCAACGTCTGAAGATGGAATTCATCCGGAAATACTTGGATGATGCACTCCATGAGATATTCTTGAGCAATAGCATCCCTGCAGCTGACAACTTGCTCCAAAATACCAGGCAGTACGAGTCTCTTATAAATCTCCAGAGTCACAGACTCGAGTTGACTTAGTCTCACCAAATTAGTCCCCACAAGGATCTTCAACTCCTCACGTTCTCTCTCCCTTCTTTCCCTATCTCTGCTGTGTCCCTGATGTTGCATCCTCACCCACAGTTTATTCATCTCAGCAAAATTCATGAGAACAAAGTCAATACTATCGCGCACTGTTCCTTCCTCGTCGTCACCCTCTGGTGCATCCGGTAAAATATTCCGGGTACACTGCAATAAATAATTACGAAGGAAAAGACCACGCAGTGGATGCTGCACACCTCGACACATCTCCACGAGATCTCGTAGTAAATCTCGCTTCAGGCACGGATTGGTTTTTATATAAACTAATCCCACGGTTATTAATAAATACCTTCAACAAAATCAAAATTATTCTCGTCAGTCTCTTAATTCAATATGTTTTCATGTACTTACAGACGAGGCACAATATTTCCTGCATACTGCACCAATTCGTAAAGATCAGTAACTTTCTTTCCCTTCTGGTACTGATCCAGCAGATACAACTCCAAATGACGAAGTTCATCGGTGATGGCCATGTCTGATCAATTCGTCAATCGATGACAATCAATTAAGGATAAATAGTTAATGAATAAAGGGGAATTGTTGTGTTGGTGTTTTAATGGAGTGAATTTGTTAATTGCTAAAGGATACATAATTCGTAGTAGCTCTTCGGGCTCAACAGGGATGTCCTGAGTTCCCCCAACATCGTCGAGGCATGTTTGAGGGCATCCATGAGTTTAGCATTGTCCAGACAATGTTTCATCTGAAATGCCTGTACCTTCACCACTCCGATGGCATCTTCCAGGAGCTTCTCCTGTTCCTCCAGACCCGTCATAACTGGAGTCATTGGCTGCGAGAAGAACAGAGATACCTACCAGACAATACGTTGTGGCCATGCTAGGATTTAAGCCAAGTCATAAACAGTCGTGCTCCAATCATTACGTTAATAAAATGCTGAGGAATGCCATGCAATTATCCATTACTCCATTGCTCAGGGAAAGATCGAGAATGAGCTGCGTCTTGTCTGGGTTACTAATTTTGATGCTCAAGGACCCAAAATATTGAACTAAATTTGCAGTTTATTAGTTTACTACATACCATTCTTTGCAGGTCTCACGTTAAATATCTGTTGACGCAAAATTAGAAAAGTGGACACTTCGGGCTATTCCACACCTCTTTACAGCTATACATATATTTCCAATTTTCTACCCCTATTCCCATTTCTCCTATATATATATTTCCAGTACCTCACTCTGACCCAGCCCCCTGACCAAAGAGGATTGACGAAAGTAGAGGCTCAGTTCTCGGGGTTTGAGTGACCCCAGCGATAACGTACTTGCACCCCACGGGAGTGAGGGCGCCACGAGCACTACTGGGGTGAAATAATTAAACAAATTCGGGAAAAATTGTCTCGCAAATGTATACTCAAACGATTGAGAATCGTCTGAAACGTGGAGATTTATGTGTCCCTCGGAACTAATAAATCTCCACGTTTCAGACGATTCTCAATCGTTTGAGTATATATTCGTGAGACATTTTTTCGGCAATTCGTTCAACAATTTTTCGAATTTTTTAGAGTGAACTCTTTTTTATTCCGTCCATCGGTTGTTTCTTGATCGTACCCCCACTCCGCTATATATCGAATGTTTTCGTACGTCACGGTTTCCTCGAATTATCGATACTCTCGGTCATACTCACGGGCTCTGAACATTATGAACACGCACGGGCTCTGAAAATTATCGACACTCACGGGCTCGCGACCTGTTTTACTTACAGGTACGGGCTCTCGATCTGCTTTACTTACAGGTACGGGCTCTGACACTGTTGAAGGTTTTGTACAGGCGCTGGCAATCTCCCCTATAATCTCTGCTCTTACCGCCAGGTACTTAGCCGACATGGGT
>NW_011887782.1:1028533-1032138 GCF_000806365.1 Fopius arisanus
TCCTTCGGAAAACACCCCTAAGTTCGTTTTATTGATCAATTTTTAATTTGTTGTCGGTTAAGATCATGCCGAAATTTAATTAATTTTTTTAAATTAATCAGTTGATGTACAAACAAGAAATTTATAGGTACAATCATGTACTAACGATGTACAATCGAGTACATAAGTGCGTTTTTCGAATTACTGCCTTTTGTCGGGTAAGTACCCGGGGGTCTCTTTGTTGCCGTTCGGCCTCCTTACTGTATTCTTCATGGTGTCAACTTTCCGGAGGTGCCACCTACCATCCGAAATGCGTACCCCGCCGTCATAAACGTTCACATGAGAACGCATCCTTTGGCTCACCGCTCATGATACTTTGCAGTTCACGCTTCTTTTAGTAAAGGGTCCAGTTCCACCATTTTCGGTGCCAGCTTCGATTTACGTGCAAAAATACAAGCAAACTGGAATGCAATAGAATACAGTACAAAAGTCAATATGGAAACGAATATAAGTAAGCCTCTGTGGAATTGTTTGAAGCTGGATCGTCCCCCTACTTCTATTTGGCATCCAATGCCCGAAAATTTTGGTAAATTTTGTGTATGCACATGTGTTCTCAAAATATGATTTTTTTCTCCTTTTGAGAATAATTGCGATTCTATGCATAGTACATCGTGTAAAAGACGAAAATGTTCATTTCTTTAAGTACTTTGGGTTTTCTAGTTTGGTTTGTTTTTAAAAATAATGTTTTAGTTGAGTTTATGACAAAAAATACGCTTAAAATCGGAAAAACGCTTGTTCGAATGCTATGCCTTCTTTAATTTGTTTAAAAAAAAAAAACAAATGGTTTCTGAGCTTTCAAGAATCTATTTAAGCTCTGGTAGATGAAGAGTCGATTCGACTCAATGTTTTGAAAAATTGGCTTATCAGGTAATTGTTTGTCTGTTTTATCGAATGATCCTAAAGTTCCACATTATTTTCAACATTATTTCATAAGTTGGTGGATATTACACAGGAAAATACAATCGGTACCAATAATGAAATGGCAAATATCATCTTGAATAGTTGATCATTTTCAATGTGTAGTGGTTCGATACCGAAAAATCAAGAAAAAAAATTCAATTTGGGAACGCTCTGGAGGTTATTCTGTGACTGTAAATTGAAAAGTCATCAAAGTTGAGGGATTAAACAGTTCAAATTTATAATCATACGTCTATTATATTTTAAGCTCAAATAATTACTGCTAATGTATGGTACCGACGAGTACCGACGGTTTTACATTCAATTGAAATGAATTCCATGTGGTCCTGGCACAGGATTAAAGTCTCTGAAATTATTCTCGGGGAAGGTTCTTGCTGCATCATAGTCATTCTTCGGCGAATATCTGAATTTTATATTGAGTAAGTGTGAAGGACCGCCGTATACTTGGCACACTAATTAATGTAAATCATTAATTAACCTATCAAATAATTTGAAAATAATTTGGGGAAATTTAGGGAAAGGGTTTCATAATTTGGGGAGATCTCGTTGATTAATTATTCATTTTTTTAAATTAAAGCGTATAGTTAGCGAAAATTTCTTATTTTTTATTTTTTTGAATAGGGAATTACGTAGAATCATTTGGGGAATCGCTTTCTATAGATTTCATAATTTGGGGAATTGATAAAGAGTTAATAATTAATAAATTAAATAATTGAATCAATTTCCAGCCCTGCGCGTGCGCGCAGGCATACCCGTTCTATCATTCGTCATCGGGCGCACTAATTTTTGGTGATCATTAATTAACCTGTGAAATAATTAGGAAATAATTTAGGGAAATTTAGGGAGTAGGTTTCATAATTTGAGGAGACCCCATTAATCAATTATTAATTTTTCAAAATTAAAGCGTATAGTTCGCGGAAATTTCTCAGTCTTTATTTTTCTAAATTAGGAGTGACGTAGAATCATTTGGGAAATCAATTTCTGTAGGTTTCATAATTTGGGGAATTGATAAAGAGTTGATAATCAAGAAATTAAATAATTAAATTCTTCAGCGCAGGGCTAAAAATTGATTGAATTTTTAAATCTATTAATTATCAACTCTTTCTCAATTCCCCAAATTATGAAATCTACAGAAATCGATTCCCCGAATGATTCTACGTAATTCCCAATTTAGAAAAATAAAAAATAAGAAATGTTCGCTAACTATACGCTTTCATTTAAAAAAATGAATAATTAATTAACAAGATCTCCTCAAATTATGAAACCTACTCCCTACATTTCCCCAAATTATTTCCAAATTATTTGAAAAGTTAATTAATGATTCTCAATAATTAGTGTGCTAAGTATACGGCGGTGAAGGACCGGAGGCCTACATGAAGCTTACGAGTATTAATTCAATGAAAAAGAAGTCTTCATGCAGAAGCAAACAAGCAGTTGGCCATTCCTAACGGTAGAAGACATACGATTGTTACTTGACATGTTATTTATTTATTTTTTTTAATTTTATTGTTCCATCAATTCCATTGATGGTTGGCTTCCGAATCGAATACCTGTAATGTCTCAGTTTTTCATTTGCAGGAAATTTAAAAATTGCTTATTATAGCTGACATCAAGAACAATATTTTGAAAGAGAAAAGAATCATATCGGTTACATAGTTGTTGAGATATTCTAGAAATTAGATCTACAAACAAATCAGAATTTCTCGCAAACGGCAGGATCGATGGGGTGAAATTTGGCGCACAGTTAGTCGTCATTAATACCTATAATTCAACGACATGACGAATTTTTCTGAATTTTTTGATTCCACAATTGATTGGTTGATTCCACAATTTTCAAAAACGCGACCACCAGATGGCGTCCACACATACACACGGGGTGGTCAAACTTCGTATTTTTACGTTTCAGACCAGTCTACATCGTTTCCAAGGAAAATTAAGAAATCGAAAAATACAACGATTAGAATGCTTCCATTCGGAAGCAAAAACGGAAAATATTCTGTACATTGTGCCTTATTTAAATGAAATTATGGACGCATTCGCAGAAAAATATGAAGAGATTTCCATTTGCATGTTCATTTCGAAGCCAACCATCACTAAAATTGACGGCAAAATCGAATTGAAAAAAAAATAAAGAACATGTGAAGTACAAATCATGTCTTCTACTGTTGAGAACGACCAACTGGTTGTTTTTTATTATCTTTTTATAAGCGTTCGAGTGGTACCTGTAACAAAAATTTGATTCCAAATTTTTATATATTTTGGACTAACAATGGAATTCAAACAAAATATCACGTTCCATAGATAGCCCATGCGGCGCTTAATCGAGAAATAACCATGACTATTACATATCATTTTAAAGCTCTTTTAGCCTTCGAATGACACTCCGTTCATTTGGTTACGTTTATTCGCATCGCAGGTATGAATCTACAAACATCATAACGACATGCTATATTTACTTTGTGTGTTGATGATTGAGTGAAAATTTGGCACGATTCCGATTACTTTGGCGCCACAGTCTGGTGGTGGTTTCCCGTAGTATTTGGTCTCAGGAATTCGGGAAAAAACCGATTTCTATTATTTATAGTAGTTTTCCATTTTTTAATGTAAAAATTTCAAATAATACCAACTTATATCCTACAATGTTGGGA
>NW_011887782.1:1032459-1054301 GCF_000806365.1 Fopius arisanus
CGCCCCCTCAACCCCCTACGAGGGGCGCTGCCCCTGCACCCCGCTTTTTTTATGCCTTCAAATCTACATGCTTACTAGCACAAAAAAAAAGAGATGTGAGGGGGGAAGTTTTGGCTAGTTTTTGGCTTTATCTTCAGACTGTTTTGGCGTTACCTACAATGCACCACGTGGAGGTAAAGTCTGTTTGAACAAGCCCTCCAAATGAGGTAAATATAGAAAAATGAGCAAGCTTTGGATGCAATTGAGGATGAGAGGATGTGTTAGACATTTTAACACTTTTAATTCACTTGAAAATCACAAAAAAAATCTAATTTGCTTCGCTGCCTGATTAACACGCTTTGAAAAACAAAGGAGAATGAAGAAAAACAATGGCGGCAAGATTTCATTCGAATTTATATAATTCGTGAAAAATCCGCTAGATGGTGTAAAGATTAAAAAAAAGGCTAGAAATTTTCATATAATATGATATTATAGATTGAGATTTATCCAGTAATATATAAAATATAAACCATATTTTTCAAACAAAAGGGATCCATTTTGCCCCTTTTTCCCTCTATATCTCGAAATACAGTGTAGAGGGAACTTTTTCACTATTTTTCTCGAACTCGCGAGACAAAATAGTCCAGAAAACAACCGTTAAATCGCGGCGCCAAAGTAATCGGAATTGTGCCGAAAATTTTGACGATTTGAGAGCTACGGCACAGTAAATATTCTATATCGTTTCAAAGCTCAGTTTCTGAGCTTTCCGATGATACCGTTTTGGTAAATGTGTATTAATTCACCCCCCCCCCCCTCAAAACATTATATTGAATTCCATCCTATCCAATAGTTTTTCACCTCCTGATTACGAATCTGACAACCGTATGTTGGAGAGATAAATAGTTTCCTCCATACGTTGCAATTTGTATACTGCTCTTTGTATTACCCAATTATAGCGGTTATCGGCGTCACAACAACACATGTTGATACATTTAAAGACCAGGACAACAAAAAGAGCCATATTTTTGTTCACTCACTCAACAACAAAACCATTCGCCGTGGGGGGCCATGCATGAACACTGCGCTGTCCTTCATACAGAAAATTTTATAATTAAGTTTATAACTATGAATTATAATTAAACAGTTCATACCTATATCGAGTGCTCACGTAGTAATCTCATGCCTCCCTCCATGGAAGGGCCCCTCCTGAGTGTGAAACATGCTTATTTATCCGCGATTCCAGACGTACTGAGTCATCGGAGACTTGAATTATCGTTCGATATAATCCCTGACCCGTTGTTACCTAATCCTTTATGTAAACATGAGAGTTAATCCACTTTCGGTATTTAATTTCTTGGGGGGATGTTCTACCCATTTACCGCCCTACTTTTTTTTTTAATTATCGTTAATACGCATATAATTATGTATAAAAAATTACTGGGATAAGCATATCACGAGGTAACTTAAAGGAAGTTCTTTTTCTAAACTTGTAAAAGCTCAAAAATTAATTCTTGAAATCGGTTAAATTTTTCATCATTTCGCAAGAAGAGAAATAAACCGATTTGATTGATGTTTGATTTGAGGTTCCTATAATTCACCACTAATGGATATCGACGAAACTATTTAAATTTTTGAGAAAAAAACCAGAAAAGGGTGTTTTCGATTCAAGAAAACTCATTTTCACGGTGAACCATACCGTATGGTGAAAGGTAACTCTGTTTTAAGAATGTTTCGCCCCCATATGTAGCCAAAAAACACTTTTTAAAGATTTTTCGGCCAATTATCGATGGGATTGACGTGAAGAAATATACCAGTTTTTGCATTTTGTCATTATTTAATGGCATGCTAAATTGTGCGGTGCTGCGATTATTTTCATGCATTTTCTGTATAGTTGTGTGATTTTTTTTAATAAGTTAGAAAAAACAAAGGAAAATATTCACGCCACCTTGAAACTTCCCGAGTCATTAAATAACGAAAAAACGCAAAAACGTTATATTTAAATACCTGTAACCATTAAGTTGTTCTAAAATACACTAGGCAATCATGCGTGCTCTCGCGCGCTACCTCTAAGTGTAGCGCACAATAATATCTTGGTAATCATGGAAATGATCAATCGATCCATCGGCTAATCGGAAGAGGAATAGAAGAGTGACAATGAAAAGAATCGTTCATTGTCAATCTCTTCGATGATCAAGGAATGAAAACAATCATTGATTGTCAATCTCTGTTATGATCAAGGATACTAGAGAAATGATGTTATTTATCCTTCTGCAATGAAATATTATTCATTTTTATCTTTTATCTTTATAATCATATTTATGTACGAATTTGAATCAAATGTCACAGATCATTTTCTTTGGAAAAAGATCAAATCAATGTACCAGTAGCTGCACAAACTTCATATCAATAAAAATTCGTTAATTCTCAAATGGAATGGGGTGATGAAGAATCAACTCGATTTCTTCTCCAGATGACTGATTACAAAAAATTTGATGCAAAAACCAGAAAGATGAGAATGTTTCAAAAACTTTGGTTGAACGCGTAGATAATAAGATATGTTTTGATATATTGAAATAGATATAGATAGATAGAAACTCATAGTTGAGCTGGTGTCGATTAGCCAATAATAAAAAAAATGCGTTTCAGCTTCCGAACAAGCAGTTAAACTTGCGCCTATTCGGCAGGAGACATTTAACAATTGTTTTATGGGTTAGTTTTTTTTTATTTTTAATTCCTATCAATACAAACGGTCGTAAACTGCCAAATGGATCTACAGCTATTACGATAACGATTGTTTCCAAAAAAAGAAAAATGGCAATATCTCCTAAACCAAACATTGTGGTGATAAGAGTAATCTTCCTTCCGAATAACAGGTTGATAGGTTGATTTTTAAGTGTTAACTAGGGCAAATAGACTGATAATGAAAACTGTTGCCGTGATTTTTTTTAATAGAGGATCTGTTCAATTTTTTTTTCTAGCTACTTCGCTATTTATATCAACTGTCAATAGTGCTGTGGAAGACATTTCGTATCAAGATCAGCTTAGCACTGAGGCTGTCGTCCTTACTCGTTTGGTTTATAGAATGAAAAGTAAATTCAGGGCGGACAAAGGACTTAAAAATATAGAGAAGGTCAACAGAGCTCTTCTTAATTATTTAAAATTGTCAGTCAAAGAAGATTATGAATATCTGAAAGCAAATATTGAATCTAACGAGGAGAGCATAACATTACCCAGTCGACAGATGTTGGACTATGTTCTAATAAAAACCGAGAGTTTTGCGAAACTTATGCACCGGATTGAGAGTGTTGCCAGACTGGCTGCTCATTTTCTGACCAATAGAATTCACCTTGGTCAAGCTTGGACTGTCTCGGTTATCGCATTATCTGTCATATCCCGGATTTGGTTTGTTTTTTTCCATTTCATTAAAAAAATATATCGACTGTTCTGTATTAACGTGATGGAATAGATATGTATAGAATAATCTAGCAATCGAGTTATTTAGAGATGAACATGTTCGTGACCAGACAATTGTTTCATTCATTCAAAAATGTAATATATCATCGCTTTTGTAATAATTGCTCAATAATTCACATTATTATCGTAAAAATATCATGTGCGTCAACGAAAAATATAAATGATACAAAACAGGCATCTTTTGGGTGAATATAAAATTCTAATTATTTTCTTGCACATCGGGTCACTTCAATACAGAATGAATTAATCTGTAATATTAAGAAAACATTGAAGAAAATTATTAAATTTTTTTATTGTAAGAATATTCCGTTTTCCGGAACCAAATGTTTTTAATTTTTTGAAATTAGTTTGCATGATTTATTAATAAATGGAAATTCATCTATCTTAATTTCTCCTGTTTTAGGATGCTCTCTAGTTATTTATTGAGAAGATCTTGCGAGTGGTATAACAATTTATATACTTTGCGAGAAAAAGTGAGACCAATGGGAGTTGAATGGATGCCACGAGAACAGACTTTACCATCAGATCTCAAGAGTTGGATTGGAGTTTCGAGAATTGATAAGCAATCTCAATGGTACATATTTTCTTTGTAATTAGTTATGCATAATGCTTCCCCTCCACATGATATTGCTGAAGTTTTCTCAAGACAATCGAAGAAGCAAGTGATTAAGTTTTATTTTTATTGTCACAACTTACTGCTCGAATATAATTTTCATTTAGATATCTAATTTTTCGACACCAGCGGCCATCAAATGTTAAACAATAGTATTTCTGCCAAAAATTATATTAGCCAGGAAATGAATTGGATGGAATGATAAGTCTAAATAGACCCGAAAATGGTATTAGCATTTCATTGAGACTGTTATAGTATTGAGTCCCTGTAGATGTCGAGAAGTTAGCATTTTAGTAGATCGACACCTTTGATGGGTAACTCCGGTTATCAGTGGATAGCTATACTAGTTAGGTAGGTTCCACTAATCAAGGCCACTATGCGTGGCTGATCAATTAAGACACGAGTTGGTTCAACTAAAATTTTAACAGTTTTATTCGGAGTTAAACGTTACTTGATTACACTTGGTTTTATAATGTTTGTTAGACTAATTTATACAAAGCGCGATTAACTATTTTAGATGGTAACGAACACTTTGAATTAAAGAAATCCTTTTAATTTGGCCTTAGTGAAATATGTTCACTTGGATTTAGAAATGAAGACAGCTTAGCCTTCGCAGTTGAGTCAGAGTTTTTTAGACTTGATGGTTTCGGAATCGAATTAGAAGTAGAAGTGATGTTGGAGACTTTTGGAAGCCAGTTTATAGGGTTCAATCTACGTAGATGGAAAATGCTTCGGGAGACTCACGGGGGCATGTGCACCCTGAGTTAGGGGATATGATTGGCTGATAGGAGGTGGTAGGGAGTCGAGACGGTTAACTTTGGGTCAGCCGTCGAGTTGGAGGGTTATGATTGGAGTTTTGATGATTAAAATGCAGCTGCGTTTTTGACTTTGGGGAAAATTCTGATCCAACGGATTGTTAAGATTCGGGGGGGTTTCTTTTGAATTTATGGTACTTTAGGATTTCCGGGGTTCTTCGTCTTCGGATAACATTTTAGAGATTTGAAAGTTACCTAATTTTTTAATGATTTCCGGTGATTTGGATGTAAAAGGGAAATTCTGTTTTTCGTTTCTGGAATATTTATTATGCACGTGTACATTAAATTCATTTAAAATCTGGCCTTGAGTGTGGGAAAAGCAGTTTTATGCTTTTTCCACGAAAAAATATCTTGAAGTTTCGAATTTCTAGAATAACGGTTTTGGATAATTTAGTAATTGACGAAATTAAAAATACGATAGTTGCTAATTTTGGGACTTATGCACTAAGTGTCGGTAAGGCTCCATAGTCGATAAAATGAGGTAGAAAAAATTGCTAGCGCCATCGTAGGGCATATGGCAGGGACGTAACAAGTCTATTGAACAATTTCACTACTCTTCCTCAGTTTTAATTTTTAACCAACTATCATTGACCGGAAAATGAATAGCAACTCCACTTTTTTGTTTTTTATATACACTGCACGACCCCGGATAGCTGAAATCGAAGATTATTAGATCGGATATTTTATTGCTCACAGCAGATTCAAGCCTTTTCACGAATCTCTATTTTTGGGATGTTTGTATATTATATGTGCTTGAGTAATTCGTTTTTCAATGGATATGCAGTCGATATTAGTTTCCTTAATGATAGTTGGACTAATCAAAATGTTCTTGTCGCAAGATAATTTTATTAAGAAATATCCTTCTATAGGTTACTGGATGAATTTAGAAGAACTAATTGCGGAAAATTATCAAGAATCGACGTTTTTTTTTAATAGAAAATTTCATGAAATTTCTAAAAATGGACACTAGCATGAGATTTATCAAAATAGTTATCGCAATTATCTACTCCTAGTGTATCAAAAAAACTATAGTATATACGATAGAAGGACAATTTTTCACTTAATTAAAGTATGTTTTCAATTTTTCGCTAAATCTTTGTTTAAGACACGCCTGTTTCAGAATTTCGGATTAAAAAACAAACAAAAACGGTTTATATGAGACAATTCGATTTATCAAATTAGAACATCAATTTCGAATTTCGACAACTGTGACCTTGGCCGGGGAATTAAAATATATGAATTCCGGACGAAGGCCCGATATTCGGGAATTAAATATAATATATGATTTTATTGGGAAAATGCCTCTAAATTTACGGGGGGACCTGAAATATTAAGGGGGAGGGGAGCTTGTGAATGATTGCTCGTGGGGATAATTTAACACTCTATATTCTGATACTTTTTTACACTAAATTCATACACCACAATTTAGGCCTTTTCTTATAATTAATCAAGGGTGGGGGGTAAGGCCAGCCAGCTTGCGACACACAGGTGATTAATAATAATAAGAAAAAAGAATGCGATATCACGAAAAAAGAAAGAAAAAAAGGGGGGAAGTTAAATAAGCAAAAAAGGGGGGAGAAGTGAGGGGTCCGACTGAAATGATAATAATAATTAGGGGGCTTGATTTATAGCGAAAAGGTTTAACTGAAGGCTCACCGTTGGGGGGAATGATATTACAGGGGGTTCGTTGACATGTGTTGGGGCAGGAAAGGTAATACAGGGTACTCACGGGTATTGCGGTTATTATAATCCTTCCTGAGAGATTCTCAGCACACAAAACAAATAATCCACACAATGACCTTGCTTCCGTTCGTCACTCCTGGGTATGTCTTGAATCTTCGACGGGCACGTCTTCCACCAATTCCTCCACTATTCTCTACACGCAATCCTCTGGCAATTAATCTCACAACCTCCTCGAACAATCCTCCTCTAAACTCTCCTCAAAATTCTCCTCAAAATTCTCCTCAAAATTCTCCACACCAACTCTTTCCCAAATACGCTCAAAAGAACTCCTCAAAATATCTGTTACGCACGGGGCAGCTGTATTACGAGTGATGGCTTCCCCATCCTCGTTATTCTTCTTCCCCGATTATCGGTGATAATCGGGGTCAATCGGGGACACTCGTCATCGGGTGTCCTCGTCCTAATTATTTGTTGTGCCAGATTAATAAGTGTTCCTATTCTCTCTTCCGGGCCACGTGGGCTGTGACGTAGGAGTGGTGGTTTTCTTTCCATCCGTAGGCGCGTATGGCGACGAGGGGAACGGCGGGTGAGAGCGGCGTTTTCTCCTTCTCTCGTCGATGGTGTTGCTAGCGGCGTGAGTGTAGCGGCGGGGGAGGGCGCGGGGCAAGGGGAAGGACTATTGTTGGGAGTGGGAGCCAACGGTGACAGGTTTCCTTACCTGTTGCCGTGTTCTTCTTAATATTTCTTAATCCTAGTTAATCCTAATAAAAAGTGTATAAATTAGGGGGCTGGTGAGGGGCCACAACAAGTGCCTCGTCACACAACATATAAGCAGTACATTGTGGCGGTGAAAATTTTGTGAGAGACAAAGACAGAATGATGTTCGTCCTGCATTCTGACGTTCGGAATATTCGAAACTTTATGAAATCAATTTGAGACATTAATCTATTCTGGTTTCTGCCACTAAAAACAATAATACTGCTTCTCCAACAAATCATAGTTAATCTGATTCACTTGACACCTTCCCCTTCCCGTGCTCCTTATCTATTCAATGAGGCTTAGGGGCACAATTGTGACAGTGGTTTGAAGCTTATGAAAAACATATTCTCTTTTTAAAAATGATAGTATTTTCAAAAGCACAAATTCATTTCCAATTTCAGTTTGCAAAGGAAAGCGACTCTTCGGAATCGGAATTAACGTCAGTCAAGTGAATAAAGAATGGCTCGACATGCATGCCGTCGTCTTTTGCTTCTCACCATACTCATCCTTCAGATTTTGAGCATTCTCAATACGATTGTTCCACAATTCACTTGACACGGAAATTCTAGCATTTTCGCACAATTGACATACATCATTGGCTTCGAGAGTATTATTTTAGAGCGCGACTTAGCTCTTCACATTAGCCCATATTTATGCTATAGTAATTGCATGCCCTTTTCATGGGATGTTTCATCCAAAAAGATAGGACTTTTCGCAAAAACTACGGTTTCGGTGAGTGAAAGCGTTTGACTTTAGTTATATTATAAATAAATTGGATGGTGCCTGATGATATGACCCTAGTGGGTCTGTTACCAACCTGTCCCAGTACCTACACGGTTTACCTAACTCGCTTATAACTAACTTCACTATCAGTCGGTTTTCCAAACATAAATAGTAGATTTCCAACCGTTGCGCACGATAGAAGTGAAAAACGTGGGTCCGTGGTTTATTAAATTTTTCCAAGCGACTTATTTGTGGAAGAGAAGTAACTTGGGGAGGAAAGTGATCCTTAGGAAACGAAGCATCGATGGAGATAATAGGCGAAGGGTGGGCGACGACCATGGAGACGCCAATTGAAGAACCAAAGCACACACGCTCCGGGGAGATTAGCCCCAACGGGAAGGTCTCAGGCGAGAAGGAGAGGGAGGTGCGAAGCTCGAAAGCGGGGGATTTGCAAGGGAAAATCCGTCGAGCTACTAAAAGATGTGGCCACTGACGAGGAAAATCACTTGACAGAGGATTGCGAGACAACACAGGACATAGCTGCAGAAAATGGAGTCAAGAGGGGTAGAGAAAGGCCGCAGAAGATTACCGTGTTTCAAGGTAATAAGGAAAACATGGGGGACTATTTTCTGAGGAAAAGAGAAACTTGGACCGGTTGTGGATACCCGAGAGTAGCGCACTCTTTACCAAAAACGGTGAGAATTCTTAGTGCCCCAACAGTAGGAGAAGTGCAGAAACCAGCATTGGATGCAGGCGCCCAGGCCGAGGGGGCCCAGATCTTGGAGGAGTAGGAGGACAACCCGGCCCCACTGGCTACTCCGCCAAGATTTGGGGGGGGGGGGGGGCAAAACAAGAATACGAGGGAAGCAACACCCCAGAACTCCAGGGTCGAGGGAGATACCCCTGGGAAGAAAGCACAAAGTATCATAGCAAAAGTCAGGGGGTGGGGGGCGTTGTAGTACGTCATACAAGGGACACTGGCATGAGGGCTGAGGAAGAACTCACCCAGAGGTGTCAGTGCTACAGAGGAGAAGGCTACCAGGAGTTAAGAGGGACTGCCAGGAGACTGAAAATGAGGCTCGGGGGGATGGAGGATCTTTTCCAAACTTGCATGACCTCCGGAGCGCAGATCAGAAACAGCTGGCACACTAAGGTGGACGGACTGTCGGGCGACGTCAGGTCGGAGATCCTAAAACTAAGGGAGAACTCAGAGACCCAGCGGAAATGGGTGGCAGAGGGGCTCGAAGACGTAGTGAGACAAGTAGAACGGTCCCTGAGTAG
Organism: Fopius arisanus; assembly: GCF_000806365.1. Taxonomy (NCBI): domain Eukaryota; kingdom Metazoa; phylum Arthropoda; class Insecta; order Hymenoptera; family Braconidae; genus Fopius; species Fopius arisanus. Next base: position 1,041,787 of record NW_011887782.1, read on the forward strand.
TAATAGGGGGGAAAGGGACGACCAGCAGAACGGGAGCTCGTGGACGGTGGGACCACGGACGAACTGGGCTGAGATACTATGGACGCAGGAAGGGGGCTGGGGAGGACGAAGTTCACACGTAGCCTTTTCTCAACGTACAAGGGGTAATGGGAAGGGCAGGCCAATTGCAGGATGAAAATGCTAAGCCACACCAACGGAAGGGCAATCAACCAGAAGTGGTCGAGGAGATGCAGGATCCCCTGGAGAGGGTACGCTGGAGGCAAGGAATGCCAGATAAGATGCCAGGGGATGTGCTTGCCATGGAGAAAAGTGAGAAAAGAAAAAGGCTAAATGTAGTGGTGAGAGGTCTGAGAACGTCCCATGGGGTGGAGGCCCTAGACTTTATCTCTTGTGCGAGCACTTACATCAAATTTAATCTGTCGATTCTGGCAATGGGGAGACTGGCTGCTGGGAGGCTCAACTTCACCATAGGGAATCATCTCCAGACGGTGGTGCTGATGAGAAAGGTCTGTGGCGACTCCGAATTCGCCTGACACCAGGGCAGGGAGCGTTACGCCAGCGCCACGTATGCGCAACCAGAGTTTAGCGCCATGAGATACATAACGCTTCACGCATAGCGAACATTCCAAAACATTTAATTGTATTAATCTTGATAACTAGTCTTACGATTTTTGCAATAAATATATAGTTGTTGGCAGTTGAGATGATTCAAGCATCCTGGGAAAAATTGGTTAGATAGCTAAATAGGTGACCCCGATCTGATCCCCACGGTTTGAAATGCAAGTGAGTCTAACATAAATTCTCCCACGTGCAAAAAATGAGAGTTGAGGCCGATCAGTACGATAGCCCCTGAGCACCCATCATCCAACATCAACCCCGGGGAAGGCTTGCAGTGGACACTGGAGGCCCTGCAACAACAGGTACACCGCTCTCCACCACTGCCTGCACACGATTCCCAGATTGACGAAGCCAACGTCATGGCCATCAGCCACCTGACGATACCCCAGTGTTGGGCGAGCCAACCCGATGCATGGTTCATCCAGGTTGAAGCCCAGTTCAACTCACGAGGCATCCGAAGCGACACTACAAAATACGAAGCAGTTCTCACATCTCTAAGGCCTGAGATCCTGAAGAAGGTGTCCGACATCCTCAGGGCACGACCACCACAAGATAAGTATCTCTCACTAAAAAATACTCCGATCAAACGACTCACCGACTCTGTTGATCGCCAGCTAACCAAACTACTGACAGAGCTCGAGCTGGGAAATCGCAATCCAGCCAGCTGCTCAGGGAGATGAGAACCCTTGCTGGGGACAGAGCCTCTGAAGAGCTCATTCAGGAAGTCAGGCTCAAGATCTCGAACTCCAGGTCCACCTGATCACTATTTCTTCCACCAGAAGTTCGAGGACAAGCCCAGAAGATGTGTGCAGCTTAACAAATACCCTGCTGCATGCAGATCGGCCACGGAAAACTGAGACAGCTGTCATCAGCTCAGGCGGTGGGCGACAGCACTCCAGCCACCCCATCAATTAAGGAATACCACCTACACATCGATGACAAAACGACAAATCTACAATTCCTAGTCGACTCGGGCTCCGTGGTAGCTGTACTTCTACCAGCTGCTGTCAAGCTGAAATCACCTCCATCAGAATTCAAGCTCTACGCAGCAAATTCTACCAGCACAACACCTATGTGACGCAGCCAATCGCATTAAACCTTGCTCTCCGCCGAGCATTTACGTGGTCCTTTATCGTAGGTGATGTCCAATCAGCGATCATAGGGGCTAACCTCATCGCACACTTCGGACTCATCATTGACCTCAGAAAACGCTGTCTCATAGACCCTTTCACTTCTCTAACATCTACAGGGCTACTGGCCCCAACCTCAGAGTACGGGATCGCCCCAGTAGCCCTACAAAAAACACTCAACTCGATGCCTGAGAGCAAGTATACACAATTGCTCCTAAAATTCATCGACATCACAAAACCCAGCATAGTCTCCACCTCACAGAAACCCAACGGTGTGACACACCACATCCTCACAACAGGAACACCGGTCGTGGACAGAGTACGCACACTAGCTGGAGAGAAGCTGAAGGCAGCAAAAGATGACATCAACCTGCTCCTGGAGCTAGTCTTCAACATCCTACGTTAGCACAAACTATCTCTGAACCCATCGTAGTGCCAGTTCGGCCAAGAGGAAGTCACGTATCTGGGATACACATTGAACAAAGAGGGATACAAGTTACCAGCATAACGAGTGGAAGCCATTAGATCTTTCCCCAGGCCAGAGACCATTCCAGACCTCCGTCGATTCCTGGAAATCATCAACTACTATCGAAAAACAGTCCCCTACGCAGCTCAACTTTGTTATAGACCCGAGCGGTTGGGTTCGATGATAAGGATAGATCACTTGTAGATGATTAGAAATGAATATCTCTCAGGGAGATTCAACTTTTTAACGATTAAACGATTTATTCAATAAATATAGTCTTTGATTAATGCCGTAAATATCAGGCAATATGAATTACAAGAAAAGTGACTTAGCGAATAATCGGATTACTAATTGTCTTTGTCTGACAACCTGACTAACTGACCCAGTGGCAACGAACTCACGAGCTTATATTTCATCGTAGATTCGATTGCAACAAGTGTTCTATCTTTGTTTTACCTCTGGAGAGACATCGAGTGACGTCCCAGGTGTACGTAAAGGCCATAGCCGTTGATGGGACGAAGTGCTGACACTGCACCCCAGTGATCCACATTATGACGAATATATGTGGACTTAATCCACAAATATTCGGGTTAGTTTATATTACAACATTTACATTCTTTGATTCGATTTTACATGTTTTGGATAATATGTGCCACTTCGCGTGTCGTCATATTATCCAGGTCAATGAGAAAGTACCTAATACTATTTCTTAATTTAATGGTATTTCTGGGGTATAACAACTTGAAGCACCTCTCAACGAGTTTTTGAAAACCTTGAAACAAAGGTCTTCTTAATTTAATAGATAAACGACTCGATTTTAACCATTAATATAAATGTCCCTTGAAAATATAAGGGCAGAAGGCCTCCACCTGACGCGGCCTGGGTCATGGACTGTCAGGGGTCAGAATTCACTTTTTGACACGAAAACTTATTTATTGGGCGCCAGACAATTTTATCGTTAATTGCCAAACGTTAGATGCTCGACTCATTTCAAGGAGTGGAAGGTTGGAGCACCCAAAGTATTCAACAGAGAGAGAAAGAAGGAAAGTAGGCAAATATATAATGAAATTCGTTTACTCAATCAATATCGATAAATAAACGATTTATTATTATCAGCTTCCAAATAATATAAAAGATAAGATCTCGGATGTCGACTCTCCTCAGTTCTTCGCACAATTTATAATAAGAAATATATTATCAGACTCAGTAGACATAAAGACTCAGTACAAAATGACACAAAATCGATCTTAATCCACTAAAAGCCCAGGGCAGAGTCCCTTGCCAACCGCCTGTTGCGTGTGTCATAGCGCAGTGCCTGAAAACCACTGATCTCTATACAGGGTGTCCGAGATAAAATTGTGCACCCAAATAACTATTGAATGTGGGTAGTAATCGAAAAATCTTTCAAATAGAAGTTGTAGGGCTCCAAGTGGGAAAAATAATGAGATATGTTTTGAGCATTTAAGTCTTTATGTTTTTATGCTACAAGCATAAGTTCATTTTTTTCATATGGGATCAAAAATTTTCTTGTAACAAAAGTTGTTGTACTCGATGAGATGAATCTAATGATGTCACACATAATGTCTTTTTTATGCTTTCTGAGCTCAAAAATACTAAAAATGGAACTTGTCAACGATATTCCAAATTCAGACACGATAAACAGAAAAATAAAGGAGAAACAAAAAGGCGCCAATGGATTGTTCTACTAGAAAGACGTTACAACAAGTGCTCAATGCTCCCACCATTCACTTCAAGACACAACTCAAGTCGACGTCGGAAACTCTGCACAACATTTCGAAGCGCTAGTTGAGGAATGTTGGCAATAGCGCCTCTGATACGTGTTTTCATGTCTTCTGCAGTCGTTGGTCGATTTTTGTAGACTACATCTTTAATGTAGCTCCATAAATAAAAATCAAGTGGAGTTAGATCAGGTGATCGCGAAGGCCAAAGAACAGGACCACCTCTGCCGATCCAACGACGAGGAAACAGAACATTGAGATAATTCCTTACACAAAGTGCAAAATGCGGTTGCGCACCGTCTTGTTGGAACCACATTCTGAGTCTTATGTCAAAGTGTACATGTTCCAATAAAACTGGGAGGTCATCTTGTAAAAACTGTAAATAGCGTTGACTGGTGACTGTTCCGTTGAAAAAATACGGCCCAATCACTTGCCCATCAACAATGCCACACCACACATTTACACTCCACTGATGCTGGTGGTCAATGTGCTGAGTCCAGTGAGGATTTTCCATTGACCAATAATGGGAATTATGGCGGTTTAATGCGCCAGTACTTTTAAACGTCGCTTCATCACTGAAAAGGACATTTTGGAAAAACTCGGGACTTTCGTTCAAGATCCCTATGGCCCAGTGTCAAAAAGAAACACGATTCTGTCTATCTTGTGCAGACAGTGCTTGTGTCAATCTGATATGATATGGATGGTAACGGTTCGATTTCAAAATATCGTGAGCTGTGCTTCGTGGAATACCTGAATCTCTCTCAATTTATCTTAAAGAGATGTGAGGGTTCCTGTGAACCACGGCCAAAACGGTAAGCGTACGAGGATTATCAGGATTCATCCGTTGTTGTCGTTGTCGTCGTTGTAGAACTCTTCCTCTTCGACAATTTCTCTCGATAATCCGAATGCATGAAGCTGAGGGATGACGTAATCGGTTTCGGTACCGTTGTCGATACAATCGAGCGGCCTCGCGATATGCACCTAGGCATTCTCCCAAAACCAGTAGAATATCCACAAGTTCATTTGCGGAATAAACCATGATACGCGAAATCACTCAAAAATAATCTGAACTCAATAATGACCCGATTCGTACTTACTAAGAAACAATAAACACTAAGGTACACCAGATAGCTCTGGTATTTACACTTTGGTGTTTACTGGTTCTTATTCAAAGGCCACTTTCTGTTTATCGTGTCTGAATTTGGAATATCGTTGACAAGTTCCATTTTTAGTATTTTTGAGCTCAGAAAGCATAAAGAACACATTATGTGTGACATCATTAGATTCATCTCATCGAGTCCAACATTTTTTGTTACAAGAAAATTTTTGATCCCATATGAAAAAAATTAACTTATGTTTGTTGCATAAAAATATGAAGACTTAAATGCTCAAAACATATCTCATTATTTTTCCCACTTGGAGCAGTACAACTTCTATTTGAAAGATTTTTCGAATACTACCCACATTCAATAGTTATTTGGGTGTACAATTTTATCTCGGACACCCTGTATAACTGGATAGACTATCGCGTATTCCCCTGGTGAGGCCGATTTGAAAGTCAATCAGCGCCTCCGAATAGTAGTCCGGGAACTAAAGTTCTATCAAGTGCGCATGCTCAGCGCAGTTGTCAGTGGAAGGGGAGAAGCATGTTTATCCGTGATCACCACTGATCTCTATATAACTGGATAGACTATCCCTGTGCTCCCACTACGCCGACACTGAGGCAGTACTGTAGGACAAGCAGCGCCTCAGAATAGTAGCTCGAGTACTACAGTGCCCTTGACTGCGCACGCGCGTCACCCAACGGAGGGTGATCACGGATAAACATGCTTCTCCCCTTCCACTGGCAACTGCGCTAAGCATGCGTACTTGATAGAACTTTAGTTCCCGGACTACTATTCGGAGGCGCTGATTGACTTTAAAATCGACCTCACCAGGGGAATACGCGATAGTCTATCCAGTCATATAGCGATCAGTGGTGATCACCCTCCATTGGGTGATGCGCATGCGCAGTCAAGGGCAGTGCAGTACTCGAGCTACTATTCTGAGGCGCTGCTTGTCCTGCAGTACTGCGTCAGTGTCAAGGTCTAGTCGAATATGTCGACTATTATTTTAAATATTTGAAATGATAATTATTTAGACGCCCGAGAACCAAAGCTCTGTCGACGTGAAGGGAAATATAATAACTCCTGTCACAAATGCCAAAAAAAGAGACAAAAGAAAAATACCTTGGACTTCTGAGGCAGAGGAAGCCTTGAACCAATGCCCTAGAATTCCTCTTTCCAACAGCGGCACTCGCACTGACAACTGATGCCTCTGACATAGTCATAGGCGTAGCTTTAGAGGAACTAGAGGACAATCGCTGGAAACCTGTGGGATTCTTTTCCAGAAAACTGAGCCCCACAGAGAGGAAATACAGCACCTATGACAGCGAGTTACAGGCAACATTCGCCGCCATAAAATCCTTTCTCCATATCCTGAAAGCACCGCACTTCATCATCAAAACAAACCATAAGCCTCTGGTTTTTGCCTTCCGGCGAAAAGCCAGCAAAGCTTCACCTCGACAACTACATCAACTTAACCTCATATCGCAATTCACAACCGAAATAGGGTACCTGAAGGGTGACCAGAACGTTGTGGCAGACGCACTATCGCGGATCAGTCCTATCAACATGCCCACAGCCCTCAGTACCAAAAGAATTGCTGAGCAGCAACGACGAGGAGCTCCAGCGACTGAGCGAGAACGACAACGCCTCTCCAGCTCCAACGCTTCACTATTGACGGACAACATTCAATCTTCTGCGATGTCACATCAGGAGTGAGTCAGACCCTACATCCCACTCACAGTCAGACGAGTCGCTTTCGAAATCATCCATGGACTCTCTCACCCCAGTGGACGAGTCACAGCATGCACACTGAGAAAAAAATATGTCGGGCCAGGCATCCAAAAAGATGCTCGAGACTGGTCTCGCAACTGTCCCGCCTGCCAGCGTTCCAAGATCCAGTGACACAATCGCCTGATACCCAAACACATCGATGTACCTGACTCACGGTTCAACCACGTGTACCTGGACCTTATAGAGCTTCCAACCGTCAACCGTCTCAGATACTGCCTCACCAGTCGCCATACCTCTCCAAGACATTACGGTAGACACTGTCTGTACCGCCTTCTACACACACTGGATTGCCCAGTACGGCACGCCACTCACCATCACCACTGATCAAGGCACGCAGTTTGAATCTGCACTCTTCAGAGCCCTGGCAAGCCTACTAGGAGCACACCGCATCAGGACCACACCATACCACCCGCAATCGAACGGGTTAGTTGAACGGTGGTGCCGCACGCTTAAGGCAGCACTGATGTGCAACAAGGGTGTATCCTGGCCTGAAACACTGCCTACAGTCCTCCATGGTCTACGCACGTGCTATGAAGAAGACCTGAAAGCCTCTCCGGCTGACCTTCTCTACGGCACAAGTCTTCGTGTCCCAGGCGAGTTGTTCGTTTCTGAGGACATGCCAGCAGATCGACAGTTCTTTATGGAAAAATATAGAAAACACATCAGAGATTTAAGACCAACTCCAACTGCTCGTTACTCGAATCGTATCCTCATGAATCAGTACACCTGTTCACACGTTTTCCTGCGTATTGACGCAGTCAAACGAACTCTAGAGCCCCCATACTCAGAACCTTATGAAGTAATTGAACGACTGGACGATCACAACTTCAGAATCAGTATGGACGGTACCGAGACAGTGGCACTAGTTTAAAGACTGAAACCAGCATACAAGATGACCAAGAACAGCAGCAAACTCCACAACGGACTGAGGAAACCAACACCAGTGAACCATCGCTCCCCAGCCCCAACCAAGGCCTACGAACCTGCTGCAGGAAGAGGAAAAGTGTAGCGTTTCCTTCGCGCCCCGCAAAACTCACTAGGAGAGGAGTGGATGTGGCGACTCCGAATTCGCCGAGCACCAGCGCAGGGAGCGTTGCGCCACCGCCACGCATGCGCAAATAAAGTTTAGTGCCACGAGGCACATACCGCTTCACGTATAGCGAACATTCCAAAACATTTAATTGTATTAATCTTGTTAACTAGTCTTATGATTTTCGCAATAAATATATAGTTGTTGACAGTTGAGATGATTCCAGCATCCTGGGGAAAATTGGTTAGACAGCTAAAGGTCCATCTGAGTGCACTGATGAGATGGGAGTCGAAGTCAGTGACGAAATGACCTGACAATGAGACCCCTGGAAATCGCTAGTTGGCTGCATACTCTGGCACCAAGGAAAAGGACGTGGGCCTCTCGGCTGGTGTCCAGACATTCCAGCAGGCTCTGTGGATGGATGGAACCAAGCATCGTTGGAGCGAGGAACAGGGGGAGCTTTTGAATGTCACTGACGAGGCGCAACAAAAGACAGAAGTCAGCGATAATGGTCAGCGTAAGGAAGTTGAAATGAGGGATGACAGTCAGGCATGACGGGGGGGGGGGGGTTAATCCCATTAGAGCTTCCTGCTGGAACATGGCACGTTTAACAGAGGGGAAAATCAGAAGGATATGGAAGGATATAGCTAAATTTGACATTATTGTCCTGCTGGAAACCTTCCTGATTAAAAGCAAGAAGAAAAGTCTGATGGAAATTCTGCAGGGCATGGCCAATGATTTCAAATGGGAGCATAGGGCGGCAATCAAAAAGAAAAAGAAGAGCAGGGAAAAAAAAGGGATTCTAATGGGAGTAAAAAAGGCACTCGAGGAGGGCGTATCAATGAAAACCTGGGCAAATGGAGCCACGGTGTCAGGGATCAAACTGTGGGGTGCAAGTAGAAAATGTCGCCTCATCGCAGCATAGAACAATATGGGGATTGCAATTATCATTAGGCTGGTTGAATTCTGTGACAGCGAGTGGTTATTTGTAGCAAACGGAGCCCTCAAGGGAGATTAGAATGGGGACTTCACTTATGTATATTTGAGGAGCGAGTCAACCTCCAGAACGAACACTCTAAGTTAAGGGCGCTGGTGAGTAGATAGGCTGTGCCGGTTCTGGACAAACTGCTGAGTCATTCCAGAACAGGCGCGCGCATGGGAACTCTCGCAAGCCCAGGTGTCTGACTCACTATTAAGATCATGATGTCATTCAATTTTTAGAATAAGAAGAGGGGCATGTTTTCTCTCAAGGTCACCCTATTCCGAGAATGAGTGATTCAATCGGGAAAACAATGAGAACGTGCCGAATGTTATGTTATCAGCGCAATATTCCGCGTGATGCTGCCAATTGTTTACGCGTGCTTGTCGACTAAAGTTATACTACACAAGCATTTTTTATGAGTATTTATGCCGAGAAGAACACGGTTCCAGCAGTCAATTCTGAAGTGCAGCTAGTTCTGGAAGAAGTTCCTCTGGATAATCATCATGGCTGTCTTCGTTGATGTGCAGGGCTTCAAGACGGACAACAACGAATGTATCTTTAAGGAGTTAACTGGGATACGCTTGATGAATCCTTTCGGGCAGTTCAATTTATTGTTCAAACTGCCATTCCCGTATATCTGTTTGTCCGACACCTACAGGAAAATGAATTCTTGGTGCACGCGGAACCATCATGGTATTGAATGGAGTGATGGAGATATTCCTTATAACGAACTACAGGAGCGGTTCAATAATCTGTTGGGGAAGAATACAGCGAAGATTTATGTGAAGGGCTACGAGAAGAAAATCTGGATTGGAAAATTAACAAAAATAGCCATCATTGATCTGGAGGATATGGACTGTCCTCCGCTATTTCTGCTCCAAACGCTTCCATCCATTCCACATCAGGAGTAATACCATAATAACTGCTCAAAACTCTATAATTGTTCGCTCGAAAATGTACAGCAATTAAGACTCTGGTTCATAGAGAATAAGGTGTAATTGGATTAATAAACCGGTTAAGTTTTAACATTATATGAGTTTATTGATTTCAAAAATACTTATGACTATTTTTTTTTACATAGAATTATGCCACTTTCCTTACAATATTACTTAGCGGTTGATATTCAATGATACGATCATGTAATATCAAACAATATGCAGCTGTAGCATCACGGAATGCTGCATTTGATTCGAATTCCAATCGAATATCTACAGGCCCAGACTTCAAAAATTCATTCTGACTTGCGCAATCAATTACAATGAGAGGGGCTGTTTGTATGAATTTTGATCGTGATAATAATGGTTCAGGTTCTTTGCCGTAATAAGAGGTCTGAAAATTCACATACATATCATATAAGATTGCGAACTGATTTTGCTGAACTTTTACATTCATGTTACCATATGGGTAACTTTGAGAATTTGAGAACAATTTTAAATGTCGAATATTACAATGATCGAATTTACTCGCGTCCGAGAGTGGCATATTCTTTCTCCCAGTTTGGAAGCCTATAATTACATAACGAGGTTTTTCTAGTTGTGTTGATGTCTTCACTGCCCATACATGTTTGGTAGTATTTGGCAGCAGTGGATATTCATATAATTCCCATGTTCGAAAACTTATGGGAATAACAGGATCCTTGCTGAAGTAGTTCAACACCGCTATTTTTTTATCGTCTGCTGCTTTAACGTAAGGCACGAGCCACTCAATTTTGCTCAGCGCAATATTGAATGCTTCAGCATGCGCGCCTTCAGCCGGTGCAGTTTGTACTATTGCATGCAAATTATTGCTTGAACGAACCAGAATAAGTTCATGGTTTGCATTCGCAATGATATGATTGTGGTCTTCAGCGAAACCTAATAACATGTTCAGCGGCATGGAAATGTCAGAGTACCCATTCGCATCGATTATTACACTTTCATCATCTTTCAACCAACCAGCATTTTCCATTTGAGGAAGCTGATTGGAACTCTGCGATAGATAATTCTTCATCAAAGTGGTCAAGCCAACACCTTTAGAACGGTCGATTTCAACGGCATTCAATTCATAGTGAATCTCTTCAAACAAATGACAGACACCACAACTAGTTAATCTTGTTTGAGTTACATTGCCTCCAGCAGCAGCAGTGATTCTGCCGGAAATATGGAGTGTAACGTGACATTTCCCTAAGCGACCGGAAATGCCCATCACCTTCGCCCTTCCTCCCTCTGGCCTCCTCGCCGATGCAAAAACTTAACTAAAGTGGGACCTAAAAAGGTTGCCGGGCGCCAGCTAATTTTTCTGATCGAGAAATGAGCAACTCGAAAACTAAAATCTAGATTAAAACCGAAAAACGTATCACTAACCCGTACTTATCTCTAATTCAGCAAGGGGGTTGAGGGAGAGGTAACGGATACCTGCGCTGCTCAGTATGCTAGGTTGTGGAGAGAGGGGTGGATTCGGGGAAAAGGGCGGAAATGTTCAAATAAATAATTTCTCAAAACTGTTAACTTTTCCGAAACGAACTAATTTATATTAAATCGAACCCGAACACGGATGTCGGAAGTCTCCCCAGTCGACCGCAGTCAACGGTATTCAATTCACCCGCCATGGCGGTGATAATTTCCAAAAGGGAGAAAAAGCAACCCCCCTTAAGCCCGTGAGGCACCGGAGGGTGCTCGGGATTTCTCCGAAACTTCGGGACCCTGTAGATATAATTTATTCCAAATTTTCCCCCAAAAAAAAATTTCCCCATAATTCCACGAGTCCTCAAGAGACGCTCGGGATTTTTCCAATAATTCAGGGCCCCATAAAAGGGCTACTTATAATCTTTACCCATGGAGGAATTATAAATTCTACCTCCACGTAATTCCGCGGGCCCTCGGGAGAGGTCCGGCATTAATCCCCACGAAAAAAATGAATTAAATTAATTATTTATGAATTTTTCTATCACCGAGAAAATTCGCGGCGAGCCTGGAAGAGGCGATACGAGAGAGCGAGGGAGATGGAAGCTAGGGTGCGAGAGACATCGCGCTACGCCCAACGTAAACGGTACGCGTACATAAGAATTTTCCGACGGATAAAAATCCGCGACGCCTCGATGCCTCCACCGATCGGCATCGGATAAACTCCACCGGCGGGGGGGAATATTCGCGCACGTCCTCCCAAAATTGGGGAACTCCACCACATAAGGGAATCGCGATATCTCCGGTTTAGAAAAACGGGATTTCCTCAGCACCGTTAGGCTGGAATTCACGCTCAACGTTGAACGGAGCGGAGTGGGGGAAAACACTCGAAGCCGCGACGGCATGGACACCCCTCAAGGTTACCCGAGTAAATTCCTCACGTTTCCACGGGGGTTTTCGACGGTTTCCCCCGGGATTTCCACACGTTTTCTTGCGTGATATGACCCTAAACCTCCACAGGGACGGCCCTGTGGGATGAATAATTCCCCACACGCGATCAGCCTAGGTTTTCGGATAAACCATGGCTGAGAAACACTCGCGACACCTCAACGGAGGGAAACTCTGTTCGATCCGTTGATCGAACAGGATTAATTCACTCGCGATTCGAATTCAATACGCGATCTCCAGTAACCGGTGTTACTGGGATGAATTAAAGAATTGTTCTCACCTTTCCACGGGATGCATTTGATCTCCGGGATCCTCCCATTGTCT
>NW_011887782.1:1057416-1062019 GCF_000806365.1 Fopius arisanus
TCGTCCTTTGGCGGTCCTCGCGAGACACAAACCAATATCCTCCTCGCATGTGGGTGAGGATCAGCTCCGGTGGTGCCGCGCCCCACTGCAAGCACACCCTCTTTCCAGGATCCAACACTTGGAGCCCCACAGCGCCAACAATGTGCTCCCGGATTGCACCATCATTCGGCATGTCCTCAAACCACGTACGTGCGATGAACGCATTTTCCCGGAATTCAATGTATCCGGGGACCTATACAAAAAAAGGGAGCGTGAACAAAAAATAATGCTGTAATGAACAAATGTAGTTTATCTTATCAAAAAGATGGTAACATCATACTTACATCCGACTCAACCAGTTCACCATCCGCTGTCATATAAAATGGCACATCCAGCTCCTCGTCCGCATCAAACCCCACGTCTGCCTCGGTAAAGTCTCTCCACCGATCACAGGATTCGTACCAACTTTGGAACTCTGCATCTTTCAAAAATACAAACGTCCCCTGGGTTTCCACCAATGTTCCTTTTATCTCGAATTCTAAAAACACGAACGGTGGCACTTTTTTTCTCTAATTGAGCACATGGCTACCGATCGCGGCATGTATGGCGTCTTCCAACCTCTCTGCCTCAACGAGGCTCACTCACTTGGACAAACGATTTTTTCTAAAAAATTCACGTAGCTCATTTTGGAGTCTCTTAATCACTTCAATACACAACGATTCACTATAAACTTGTTCACAGCTGAGAGTCTTAACGAAAAGTGACTCCAAAAAATTGAACAAATTCCTCTAAACATTGCAACCCCCACCAAAATGTATCAAGAGTCTGTTTTACAGGCTGAAGTATGTACACGGGGGGTAGTTGAACTATCATCTGGTAGAAAAAGACAAATAACGGAAACATGCTAAGATCCCGTCAAAAATGCAACCTTTTTTTTTACATAGATTCTTCTAGCATCATTCCATCCTGCTTGCGGAACCACAGATCCTCTTCTTGCAACCTCTCTCTTTTCCTCTACGTCCCTTTTTTTTATACACACCAATTTCACCCCTGCAATGTCCAGAAGTGGTCGGGTCTCAAGAAAAAAAAATTGTTTGTGTCACCCATAAGAGAAATGTGACTCCCGACTCATTCGCATCTTAGAAATCTGTTCAGGCTCAGAAAATGAGTGACAGGATATATTGAAATTTTCCATAGGTCACGTGACACTTCTTCAACCAATCACATAGATTTCCATCCTTATATATATTTTACGATTTGTCTCCTTTACCCATCAGTTGTTCAGTGATCTCACATACAACAGAAGATGGATAGAAAAAAGTGTTTAGATCTCTTGCACATCATTGATGATGCATATAATCTCATAGAAAAGCGGCGAAAAAGTGAAGAAATTTTGCGCTGGATTAAGTATATTAAATATAATACAAAATTGGTGAATCTTTTATTGAAAAGGAGTGTTCGGCAGGGTGAAAAGAAGCGACTTACAGCAACAGTAGCTCGATTGAAAGGATTCGAAGCGTTATTCAAGAACTTGGAAGTAGTTGGAGGACAGTTGAACAGCAGAAGAAATCTACTTCAAAGAGTTCGGTGGGAGGAGTTGCAAAGTGTTTTCAATGATCGAATGAGAACGGGTGTGATCATCACTCTTGAACACAAAAGTTTGTTGACATTTTTAGATGATGTGAGAAGAGTGCTCACTGTTCGATTACAGAATGCTTTGAAAAAACAAAAAGATTTAAAAGTGAATGTGGTGCTGTGGTGTAAATATGAAACACGAAAAAACGATCAATTTCTTGAACATGACAAATTTTTTAATACAAAAAATGAAAACATCTTCAGCTCAACTGACATTAGACAGTGGTTCGAAGAGTGTGTCAAAGAAAAACTTTTAGTGAAGGTGGATGAATTTCAAGAACGAGACTCTGGTTGGTCATTGAGTGAAATAATTAATGTTGGAGTGCATATTAATAAATATATCCCATTGAGAGGCAGTTCAAGCTATGTTGAGGTACCCCCGTGGATACAAAAAAAGCATGCAGTCGTCAACGTGCAGAATAAGGAGGACTTTTTCTGTTTTCTTCGGTCCATTATGGCCGCCCGTTGTGAGGTTGAGCACAAAGAGCGCCCGAACTCTTATCCATCCTTCAATACAGTGTTTCAGAATTATGGCATGTTCAATTACCCCATGGCGCTGAAAGACATTTCAAAGTTTGAAAAATTGAATGAGATGTCAATTAACGTTTATGGAATCGACAGTGAAGAAGAATCAGGGAAAAAGTGGATTGTGCCATTATTTTTAAGTCAACATCCTGCCACAACGCTACAAGATGAGAGGCCAACAATTCACCTTCTCATGATTGAGAAAGAGGACAATGCTGACTGTGGTGAAGAGAAAAAAATATTTCATTACACATGGATTTCCGATTTATCGCGTCTGCTGAGCACTAAAATTTCAAGAACCAAACGGTCTACCCTTTTATGTGACCGGTGCTTATGTCATTTTTTAAAAAATCAAGCATATTTAAATCATAGGAGGAATTGTGTAATGATAAATATGTGTCGCATGATTTTACCTAGAGATTCTGAAAAAATTATAAAGTTTCAAAATTTTAAACACCAATTGATAGTTCCATATGTTGTATACGCTGATACAGAATGTTTATTAGAAAAAATACCCCAGAAAAGTGATGATAATACAAAAATTTATCAAAAACATATGCCATATAGTGTAGCATTTTACGTTAAGTGTAGTTGCGATGATGCCAAATCAGAGTTCTGTATTTATCGCGGGAAAGTCTGCATTGAGTGGTTTATCGAACAATTGCGTCTCTTGGCTGTGAAAGTCGATGTTGAATTAAAGCGGAATATGCCTATGAAGTTAACACCAGCGATGGAACGAGCCTAAATCTATTAGCTAAAAACTGTTACATCTGTGGTGGAATATTCACTGAAAAGGCTGTGAAACATCGAGATTATTGTCATTTCACAGGGAAATAGCGAGGTGCCGCTCACCCGGGGTGTAACATGAATTATACTGAGTCCTGCACAATTCCAATTGTTTTCCACAACTTATCAGGGTATGATTCACATTTTTTTATCAAAGCACTAGCCAAACAGTTTGATGGACACATAAAACTTCTGCCAATTAATAAAGAAAAATATATTTCTTTCACCAAATCAGTCAAAACAACAAAAGTTCATTTAAGATTCATAGATTCATTTCGGTTTATGGCCAGTAGCATCGATAAATTGGCCTCATATTTAGAGGAGGGAAAAAAAAAATAACAGCAAGTCATTATCCTCACAAGCAACAGTTCGAACTTGTAACCAGAAAAGGCGTTTTCCCATATGAATATATGGATAAATGGGAAAAAATGTCTGAACAAGAGCTACCACCAAAGGAAAATTTTTACTCCCATCTGAATAATGAAAATATATCAGATCAAAATTACGCCCATGGATGTAGTATATGGAGAATTTTTTCAATTAATACACTCGGTGAATATTCAGACTTATACTTAAAAACAGATGTATTGTTGTTGAGTGATATCTTTGAAAATTTTCGAGAGAGTTGTATGGTATCATATAATTTAGACCCCCTCCATTATTATACGGCGCCCGGTCTGGCTTTTGATGCTATGCTAAGAATGACCAGGGTAAAATTAGAGTTGTTAGAAGACTCGGAGATGGTGCTTTTTATTGAGAAGGGTATCAGGGGTGGATTGTCACAGTTTTCAAACCGATATGGAAAGGCAAATAATCGGTACATGCCCGATTATAATCCTATGCAGGAGGAATCATATTTGATGTACTTGCATGTGAATAATTTATACGGTGCAGCCATGAGTCATCATTTGCCCTCAGGAGACTTCACCTGGGTGCAAGAGTGGACTTCTCTAGAAATTCTAAATGTTCCAGATGATTCGAAGATCGGTTATATCTTGGAAGTTGATGTAGAATATCCAGAGGAATTGCATGATGCCCAAAAGGATTTACCATTATGCCCCGAACATATTATACCATCCAATGGACAATCCAAATTACCAAAATTATTAACAACGCTTACCGCAAAAACAAATTATATAATTCATTATAAAAATTTAGAACAATTCTGTAATTTAGGTTTAAAAATAACGAAAATTCATAGAATTATAAAATTCACTCAAAGTCTTTGGTTAAAAATTTATATTGATTTGTATACAAATTTCCGGAAAAACTCTAATAATGATTTTGAAAAGAATTTTTATAAGTTAATGAACAATGCGGTGTTTGGTAAAACCATGGAAAACACGAGAAAACAGTTGAATATTAAATTGGTGACACAGTGGGAGGGTCGATGGGGGGCAGCTAGTTGGATATCCAAACCAAATTTTCATAGTAGTGTTATCTTTGATAAGGATTTGGTTATCATCCAAATGAAACGTACGAGAATGAAATGGCTGGTATTGCCAGAGCTGTGAATAGTGCGAAAAATGCTAATCAACAGTTGGCGGAAAATAAGAGGCACAATAAAACAATGGAAGCTATTGCGCTCGGCAAAGGCTTACATCTGAAACCTTATAGAAAAGGTATGGGTCTGTATTTGAAACCAAAAAACTATTAGCGAAGCTGCCACGCAGGGCTC
>NW_011887782.1:1066016-1079605 GCF_000806365.1 Fopius arisanus
ACGAATTAATCCAACCATCAATTAATGAATGATCCGATGATTCATTAATGGCACCGCGAATTGAAACCGCAAATTAAAATCGCACGTCCGCGGATTAACCCGCTATTCCACCCACCTATTGTTAACCCCCCCCCCCCCATTCAATTCATTACCCTTTCACTAAATCACCCATTCCCCCACCCTACACTACACTCATTCACCAGGTAAACAATAGAATTTTACCTGTCAATCACCGAAATCAATCAATCGATTAATTATTAATCAAACCGCGAATTAAAACACCACCCACCCACCCACTTTCACATGACCCCCCCAGTAGCCAACATACGCCCTTATGACTCCAAAATCGTTGGGCCAGAACCCGCATTACTCCTCTACTAATCTCTTTTTATAGCTCTTTCCAACTTTGGTGCTATGAATGACACCCATGATATAATGTATATTACAATGATTTAATGTGCAACCTAATGGTTACAGTTTCTCCTCGGAAATTAACCAATTTCCCCTCCTGATCTACTATCTTCAGCACCAGGTGATCTATTGCTCTGATGGCTATCGGTAGGTAAATGACGCTTGAGGGCTGTTCAATGATCTTATATCCCGGTGGAACCGTAGGAAAAAACTCATGGATCGTGTGTAGCTTCCGCTCATTGATGTAACACCCTGTGGTTATATTACACTCAACACGTAAAGAATTTATTGAAAAGATGGCTACAGGTTGATCGGATGTATGGAGCAGGTTTGGAGTGAGTTTTCGCTGGGTGAATCCCAGAATTGAGCCAATGCTATCATCAGGAATTATATTTATCCGTTCACTACAGTTGATTTCACTGCATAATGTATTATTATTTGGCGTGATAGGGAGATCTATTACCCTTTATATACACCCTTTATTGATAATACATCTTGAAGGTATTTCTCAATGCTTTCAATTTCATAACTCCCTGTAGGTATTGTGATGACATCACCTCCAACATAGAATTTATTCTTCCCTTCATCAATATTAGGAATTGAGTGGAATATGAATAATTCAATGAGTCTGAGGACATAATTTTTGTTCGGAGAGAGCTCGATCGGGGGGAAATAATGTGTCTCCAATGTGGGAGAATTCGCTGATAGTTTTAACGTGAATGAATCACTCATGTTCATAAACTGAATCTTCTGAGAAACGTCAAGTATATTTCATAGCTCATCATTCAGGAATTTTAGACATAAATGTCCGCATATAACAGTATCATAAGTTTGATACTGCTCACAATTATATTCTATCACGCTACCAACACCGAAAAAATAGATCAGTTCTTGAGGTGGTATCAAATTCCCGAAGCTATCGAAATAAGTAATTTTCCTTCGATTCTTTCTATAAGCTACCCAATGCGTTCCAGAGCCATTTTTATCATCCAGATTGATGATGGTGGCTTCGAATTGCCATGGACCACCCATAGGTAAATTATTCCTCATGAACACACTTCGAAAATGCAGAATTCTCAATTTTTCAGCATATTTCATGAGCGGTGAGAGCACGGTGTGGTAGCTTCACAAGTTTTTTGGTTTGAGATACCAACCCATACCACGTTTATATGGTGCTAAACGCAACCCTTTACCCAAAGCAATCGATTCCATAGTTTCGTTATGACGTTTATCTTCAGCCAGTTATTGACTTGCGTTTTTTGCGTCATTAACAGCTTTCCTGTAGCGCTTAAGCCGGCAAAGAGCGGTATGAGAAATGGTATAACACTTCCCACTTTTTCAAGCATAGGTATGATACGAGACAATTGGATGTTCTTTCTTTCCCCATGCATTTGGACTGCTGTACGAGCACCTTTTAATGCTGCCTGTATAGGATCATCCATTCCTACCTTCATTGCTGTGTGACATCCATTGAAAATGTTGAATTTACTTCATTTTGCTTTTAAAAAATATATTAAATAATGAAGCAAGTGGGAAAAACCGTTGAAATCAAATTTTCTTTTCACGCCGAAATTTTTAGTGAAAAGGGCCCCGCCGGTCAGCTGCAAGTCGTAAAACTGCAGTTAAACATTTTCCCAGCGACTTCTCTCCGAAATGTCAGTCGTAAAATGATAGACATGGGTTAAGATTCCATCAAACTGAGAGAATTTCAAGAGTACGCCAGTCTATCCCTTTATTTTACTTTTGTCCAAATCCCGACGTGATTTGTCGAGTGAGAAAGAGCATGGGAAACCTCGAACTATCCCTTATCGTAACTTGGGGTCTGTTTTTTTCTAGGCCCAGACCCTCGTAAAAATCAAATTTAAATTTCCCCCCTCCCCAAATTTTTATGGGATTTTTCAAGTTTCTCTAACAGTTTCGTAACAGGAAGTCATAAATTTATTTTGACAATTTTTCCTAAATGTTTTAAAAAATATTCTTTTCAATAAATAATTTCAGGGTAGTTTAAGTGCAAATTTTCTGACAATTATTTTGATATTAAAAACGTTTTGATAGGGCAATTGTAGCTCATATTTTCAATTTATCTTCAATTCAAAAGAATTTACAATTAAATATCTCGGTACGAATTGAACTACGCCCAGAGAGCCCGTACGTGTTAGTAAAACAGGTCGCGAACCCGTGAGTGTCGATAATTTTCAGAGCCCGTGCGTATCGATAATGTTCAGAGCCCGTGAGTGCGGATAAGACTGAGCGCGAGCCCGTGAGTGTCGATAATTCGAAGCGGTCGTGACTGTCACTAAGGTAGGGCATTTATCGAAATAACGATGACGTCCGAAAACGAGCGAAAACATCAGATGTACCGGAGACTGGGGGTATGAAGGAGACACAACCGATGGACGGAATGAAAAAGCGAGTTAGCGTTCATAAATACGCCATTTGTTTAAAAAATTGAGGAAAAATTGTCTCGAAAATGTATACTTAAACGATTGAGAATCAGCTGAAATGCTGAGATTAACTGGTTCCTCGGAACCTTTTTCTTTTAACGGTTCCGTTGTTGTTAACAAATTCAAAAATTATTGAACAAATTGGGGAAAAATGTCTTGGAAGTATTTACTCAAATGATTGAGAATCAGCGGAAACGCCGAGATTAACTGGTTCCTCGGAACCTTTTTTGTTTTACCGGTCCCGTTGTTGTTAACAAATTCAAAAATTATTGACCAAATTGGGGGGAAAATGGCTTGCAGATATTTACTCAAACGATTGAGAATCAGCTGAAACGCCGAGATTTACTGGTCCCTCGGAACCTTTTTTTGAAACGATTCCGTTGTTGTTAACAAATTCAAAAATTATTGAACAAATTGGGCGAAAAATATCTTGGAGGTATTTACTCAAACGATTGAGAATCAGCTGAAATGCCGAGATTAACTGGTTCCTCGAAACCTTTTTTTTCAACGGTTCCGTTGTTGTTAACAAATTCAAAAATTATTGAACAAATTGGGGGAAAAATGTCTTGGAGGTATTTACTCAGACGATTGAGAATCAGCGGAAACGCCGAGATTTACTGGTCCCTCGGAACCTTTTTTTTTAAACGATTCCGTTGTTGTTAACGAATTCAAAAATTATTGAACAAATTGGGGGAAAAATGTCTTGGAGGTATTTACTCAAACGATTGAGAATCAGCTGAAACATCGAGATTTACTGATCCCTGGGAACCTTTTTTTGAACTACTCAATTTTTCCTAACAAATGGGAAGGTGGTGCAAGAAAATGACTTGTTGATGATGGCCATATTTATTTTATATTTTCATGTTTACATCACGGTTTATATATTTTCTGACAGAATGATTCAATTTTGACTTGTAACCTGAAATAAATACAAATTGTTTTCATCAGCTTTTACTAATGGAACACTATTTATAAAGTGTTTATTAACTCTTACACACTTGTTGATTGTTTAGCCGAGTATATCAAGACCTCAGTAGGTACTGAGCGAACAATGACAATGACAATGACAATGACAAATATCGTTCGTATAGGTTTAATCTCAACTTTGTCATAGGTATTGATATACTCGTTTTCAGGGAGCACCACGAGAAGGCAATCAACACCACTCCCCACCTAAAATTTGAAATAACCCACATGATTTTTTATAAAATTGCAACAAAGGAAGGAAAATCATGATAACAGCGTATAGGTACCGATTGTTGAATTAATTGCTGGATCAGGCGGCGGCTCGACGACAAGGTTGGCCAGAAAAGGTCAAATTTGACGGAACATTGGTATGAACTGCAAACTGTGAATCGGCTTCTGAATAAATGACTGAGTGGACAAAACTGCCATATAATAATCACCGGAACGAAACCTATTATTATATATATTATTATTATTAATAATATATTATTAATATATTATTATATATTGATAACTATTATCAATCGTGGATTGCTACGACCAGATGAATTTGAAAATGACAGAAGGTACAAGACTGGTCGATTTACGTCCGCAACGAACCGGAGTATAAAAATTGGTTACTCATTAAGTATTGAGATCAGAATGGGACCTGGGAAGGAGTCTGGTGAGGCTGCCACTAAGCCTGGTAATCTCGGGTATATTCCTGCACGAGAGACGAGGCATTTGCAGCAGCTAAGTGGAATGTTCGAAGCTACATTTCTCATGAAAGCGGACGTGGAAAAATTGATAAGCGAGAATGCTATGAGAACTGTTAAAAAGACACAGTCAATAGAGATGGCCTTAGGTTATTCAATGATGTGTGACTTTCTGAAGCTTCTTATTTCGAGTGAGTGTTATAATCCTATTCTTTATTGCCTCCCGATTGTTGAATTTCGTCCTGGCAAAGATTTTGACTTTTACCATGAATTTCAACGCTGCTAGCCGATGATTGTAACGGCAGTGACTCTGAACGAACCAATCAGGAGCAGATATCTGCAGAGCTCTCTTTATATCGGCAGTGATATTGCGGAGTACAAATGGTGATATCCCGTGCTTTTTCCATACTTGATCAAAAACCCTCAGTTGTAACCCAACCAATTCAGCAAACCGGTCTGTAGGACGAGTCAGTTTCGTAACAGCCGGTGCATCGACATCGATATTTTCATATTCGCGGGACTCGATGTATAATTCATCCATAGACTGAGCATCCATCGGTGACTTGCACATTGCATTTCGGCACCGCTCACAATTTTTGATGCTCTTAAAAGCTACATAACCTGCGAAGAAGGCTATAGCATTCCTTTCATAAAGTGACGCCGCTCCTTGAGGATTAGGAGTTTCGTTGTCACTGTCACTTTGTTCGAGACGATAGATGATGTCCACAGCAATCCATCCAATGATCCAATGATCCATCGCAATTTGTCTCGACATCCATGATTCTCAGATTGCTGTTTCATAATGACTGATCATGAAACGCTGAAGAAACGCGCGAGGGTTTTGATTCCACAAGAAAGTCATTATCATTGTATGACACATTCCCATTGTTGCCAATGCGTACATCCCCCATCGAAAGGACATGTCTCGTGGAAAGTCGAACCATCCTAGCCGTTGGATTTTGACGATTCCCATTACGAGCTCGCAGAAGGCCGGACCAATGTTCTGTCCCATCCTGATTTCCACGTGAAGTGACGAATTTGAAACCAGGATATTCCAGACTGATAGCTTTGTAGACGCTGAGAAGTGTCTGGCCAGTCAACTGCAGTCCTTGAAAGCAGGGAAGAACTGTATAGCCGGACTTTTGAGCAATTCTCCATGTCCGACTCCATTGAATTAAATCTGGAATGAGTTCCTCGATCTGGGGATTGTCTGATGACAATGGTCTTTTCTTTGGATTTATATCGATTTCACCAACCGAGTTGCATGCATCGATAAAATCATTCATTTTTTCAGCGAATGCGGCGCTATTGCTCCAGGTCTCGGAAGCCACATTGCACCCGGAAGAATTTTCCATCGAATTTCCCCATAATTTGATGGCTTGTGCTGTAACGTGGTATTTTACCACGTTACTAGTTCTCGACCGTTTCGCGATTCTTGAGACTTCCACCAGACGGGAAGTCACCTTCAGTGGCGAGAGTTTTTGATCAGAGAGAGAAAAAATATGTTTGATTTATTTTATTTGTTTTATTTCAAATTAAATCACGCGCCACCGCGTTTCTATCGAGGACATCGCTGAGGATCCCCAGGAGGCCGAGAGATGTCGTCAGGATACTAAAAATTTGCTGAATGACTGGATATTGGATATAGACGATAAATGAGCTTCAATGCAGTCATCCTAACACAGGAAGTGACGCAGAGATTAGTGCACGTGGCTATTGGAGATCACCACAGATTTATTTAATATTAATGTGAGAGAATTATTTCTCTCAGGGCAACGGAGGACGCAGGGTGTATTGAAAGTTAATTCGTATGCGCTTATGATATATTAACATGGATCAACCACAATTCATTAACCGAATTAAGCATAGCTAAAATTAATAGCGCATGCGTTATGGTTAATTGTTCTGTTGCGCATGTCTGTTTGTGTGGGATTGGTGACTGATGACGTTGTCACCCCCACCATTACCTAATATCACCGCGTTACTTACCTGTTGCAAATTTTCACGTGGCTACGAAAATCACTTCCTGTTTGGTGGTTATTTGGAGCGGACCTGTGTCAGTTTTGTCATTAAAAGACGCTCACTAATTTTGAGGGACGCCATTTCGCAGCCTTACAAGCTTTTTGGTATTTTGGAGGATCTTTTGGGATATCTGGGTGAGCGTGGTGGCCGTCTTTTTTTTTTGTTAATATTTATTAAATATTGGGCAGAGATTTCCATTTATTTATTGGTGATTCGTACACCTGAGTCCTGAAGGACTATTCGTTAATTAATTTTATCAGGTAAATCTCTAGCCACTTCTTTTGGCGATTTTTGGCTCTCTCTCTCGTTCTGATAATTGTTTTAATTTATTTTGTATAAAATTTGTTAGAAAAAGTTCTATGACTAGTCTTGCGACTATTGTTCGATATTTTGTGTCGCAAGACTCATTCTTTTCTCGCCATTGAATCTAATTTCGATTTAGTAGTTTCAAGGTCTCGTGACCTGCGAATTATTCTGACTCTAGTTTTGTATTTATTTCGTGTATGTTTGATTGCTCGAGGTCACGTAGACTTATCGATTTTTCGCGTTACTGTTTAGAGTCATTGAATTAATGTGACAATTTCTTGTAAAGTATTTCTGATAAAACTTGTGACTTCTCCGACTGCTAACAATTGAGTTTTTTAACTCAGTTGTCTTCCGTTAATTTTTATTTAGTTCTGTTGATAATAACAACTCGAGTTTCGTGACTCAGTTGTTTGATATTTTAATTAATTCTGACTTCTGTGATTATTTAATTATTTATTAAATAATTTATTTTGAAAACTTTTGGACTTCAGAAAACCTGTAAAAACTTAATCAGACGATTTGACTTTACCAATTAATTCAAATGTTCTGTAACGCGTAGTCGATTTAAGGGGATTTTATTTTATCATTTTTTTTTGTATTGAGGCTGATTTCCTTTTATTAAATATTGTTCTCCCCGACAATCTTTTATTTTATTTATTTTTTTTACTGAGGATCCCAGTTGCATCCCCTTTCAGCTTCCGATTATTTGAATCTCTACGTAACGAGCTACAGGAGTTACTGAAGCTGACAGTGGAGAAGGATTTTGTTCACGGTGGTCATTCCGTTTTTGATGACATGGCGCCTGACAAAATTTTCTGATTTTATTTTTGGGGTATTTTGGTGCTAGAGGGCGGGCTAATGGACGAAGGGTTCCGTGAACCTTCGAAAATTGCGTCGCAGTGCATAACGACTCCCCAAGACTTAAAAAGCGCGTTCAACATTCATAGACTGAAAGAAATTGGGGAATAAATGAATATCTGTTATATGGCTCAGAAGATTGGAAGTCGCCATATTCTTGTCGAATGCATATGTCGCCGTGAAGTCACTCCATGCAACGACCATTTTGCCGTTTTGCCATATCGCGCCGTGTTTTCGCAAAGCAGCAACGACCCTCTTAATCAACTGCGGAAAGTCGAAAGCAATGAAATACATTTCTCCTCCTATATTTACCGAGGCATCACCATAATTGACCTGCAGAATTTTGTCATAAAGACGCTAATTAGAAGGACCTTGATCACAAATCAATAATTTCACTCTTACATCTGCCTTCTCCAAGCGTTGAAGACACTCCTGTAAGAGTAAATGCATATCTTCCGCAGCCATACCACTTTTTGACGATAAAAAATAGGGGACCGGCTGTCGCCATTTTTTTGGAGTGTTCAGGCTGGTAAGATTGAAGAAAAAGCCGTAGTGGGTTCTCTCATCTTTTCGTCCTAACGGTCCAAGGTCTACGAGTCCTTCAATACAATCGTATTTTGCCGAATACTCCTCATAACTTTTGATGGACATTTAGTCCCAGGTCAAAGAACAATATCTGTCAAGAGGACTCAAAGTTGACATTTTCTGCTTCAGTTTTTCGAAAATAATCGAAGAGAAACCTGAATTAATTTCGTACCCACGAAGGAACTGTACTCTCACCAGGGAATACGCAGCCTGTTTTTCGTAGCCGCGAATAAGCCGAAGCAGAATGATATTGCAATTGTTTCGTCAATTGCTGCTCTTCCGCATTAAATGGAGTATTTTGCTTGTGGAACTGCAATCTAACCATTGTCTCAGCGGTAGGATGCAGTGGCGGATCATGAATTTTCAGAAGATCATCGACAGTCACTTGGGCTACTGCTTGTGCAGTGATTTTAGAAGATTGACTTAAACGATACTGCAAATTCCGAAGCTTGTAACCGCGTTCTTCGGATTTTGTACACAGCGTATCGTTATCTTTCCGTAATCTTTTATTGGCAGCTCTCAATCGTACATTTTCCTACTTCAAATCCTCAATTTCATTTAATCATTGGGGATTTGAAGGATGTATCGCGAGCGATTCATTTGATTCATTACTGTTGATCGGAGGAAAAGTCTCTGATACAGCAGATTGAATCTCAACTCCAATTTCATTCGATAGCAGTGGCCCCATCTGGTTTGCATTAAAGGAACCATTGCTGGTGGCTTCAGCATCCATTTGAGGCTTTCGCCGCTGACGTATGGAAGAAAAATTGCATTCCAGTTCAACGTATTTCCATTGATTTTTACGATGAACTTGCGGAAAAATGTCGTCTGCATAGTCCAAAACGCAATATCGTCGTCTTGGCCAGTCCTCCCAGCGTCCTATTGCCTGTTAAAAAATTCCAAATGAAAAAGAATAAGAATCATTCGATTATATTCAGAATAAAAAAGCATACTATATGTGGCTCTTCTCCCCGGGGAAGCCTGACTATACGCCTGTTAATAGCACTATCATTGCAGCATTGCGGACAGTCCGAATCATCTACAGAAATTGTTCCTCACGGTTCAGAAAACGTCGGAATCCGAAGGGAGAACAACAAGTGTTTATTTGTTTTTATATATTTATTTTCCCTATTGTGCCATCACTTTCATTGCTATGGTATGCTTCCGAATGGCATACCTGCAGTCTCTCAAAGTTTCCGATTTTCGGAAATAATTTTTGCGTTTCGATAATTTCAAAACAAAAAGCAAAGTTCGATCGATTGTTGCGATCATTCCAAAACATAAAACAAAGACCCTTAGAACATCCTACCTCGTCAAACAACTGAACTCAGAGAGAGCGTAGAACGCCTTTTTTTTTTAAATATGAAAATTGAGATATCTCGGAATCTTTGTGGGAATATATTTTATATATATTCCGACTAATTCATATAGGGTACATTGAGACGAGTATTTCAAAAGAATGGAAAATCTAAACGCGAGGATAGTTTTTAACATATTAGTGAAAAATTTATCAAAAACAATAACCGATATTTCAATAACTACCCAACCGATTACGCTGAAATCTAGCCCAGATTAAGTCCATGCGAGGATCTATGAACTAACAAAATTGCAGATTTTTGAGAATTAATTTGCGCGTTTATTCTTCTTCTTTTGTAAAAACGGACCTTCAGTTGACCATCGGCACATACACACATGGCCTTCAAGCTTCGTATTTTTACGGTTCAAAGCGTTCTACGTCATTTCCAGTGAAAATGAGAAAATCGAAAAATCGAAAGACTGCTTTGCTTTCCAGCGGAAGCAAAAAAACTCATTTTTCAGTCTGAAGAACCATATAGATTTGGCGTTTAAATGGATCCTGGATTTCCAAAAAATTCTTATTTCTCCTTTTATTGAATCCGGACCTTTTCCATCGGTTTGAGGGAAAGAGGGGCTATTAATAAGCCAACAGTTCCCACAGAAAAAGTGAATTTTAAAAGAAATCAATATTTTGATGAATTTTTCCTGGGAACTTTCAAAGTATCCATCTGGCCACCCACAGACCAACCTGTAGGAAATTGATTTTTATGGTTTAATTTTTCCCCTCATATCCTCTCTGCCCCCAAAATTGTATTAAAATAGAAATAGGGCGATCTCGCCTTCAATAACTATTTATTTACAATTTTTACTTCACATTCCACATATGGGCAAAATAACCAATTGTTCTGCATTTCATTTCCTCACGTAAAGAGGAGATCATGATGGCAACCGCTCAATAGTAAAATTGAAGAGAGTCCAAAGAAATAAAAATGGCGGCTACGAGAGTATCGAATTGCAGAAAATCGAAATCGAACGAGGACAAGCTCCGGTATGATCAACGGCATATGGCGTGGCCAAGAAAATGAGCGTCCAAATCACATAATTCTATCATTGGAGCCCAAAAGGCAATATGCAGAATATGACACATGTAAAGGAAAATGTCACGGCGAGAACTGTCAATTTTCGCGGAAAAAGTGTGCTAACCATTGAGAATATTTCCGTAACGAAAAATCCTTGAAATCTCACCCTTCAACTGGACTATTTGTTGAATGAAAAACGATGAATAAATGATTATAAATGGTCACAAATTGGCCACTGTTTATCATTTTTCCAGTAATTATCACTTATCACTTTCCAGTGTTGATCACTTCCAGTGAACACTATTCAAAATTTTAAGAAACCTATAAAATCACTTGTTTATGAACTTATATTGGTAAAACCGTCGCAAATACAAAAGAATATTCCAAGAATTTAGCCCGTCGAAGGCACCCGAATTTTACAGAGAATGCTGTTTTCGACCGCAATAGTCGGCATATTAATTATTTATCAATTATCTGTCAGTACCAAAAAACTCAAGAATTTGACCAGGGTACTTTGATATTCGGATTGAACTAATGAAACATAGAGAATAAAAGTTTATCTTTACGAAGTTATTCGCATAAACGAGAGACAATTCATGTTTCGAACGTCAGCGAAATGAAAAATGAAAAAAGGGGAAAGAATTGATGAGCGAATTTCGAATTTCCTAACCCACATTGATATACAGATATTTTCATAATCCTGAATCCTTCACTCCTATCCCATTTAAAAGAAAACCTGTAACAGTTTTTGTGAGCTTTTTTCGGCGCATAGTTAAACTATGCACATCAAAATATATCTATGTATTTAAAAACTTGTCTATAAAATCAATTGTCATCTATAAATACCCTTTCATGAAACTTTCTACGAAATCCTCCACGAAACCCACCACCAAACTCTGTATGAGAATGTTGTCAAAATTACAAACATGTTTTTCCTCACTGTTAAGAGTGAAGTTATAATTTTTCCATTCATTTTTTCAAATCCTCCACGAAATTAACCACGAAATCCACCAGAAAGTCAAGCACGAAATCCTTCATCAAACCCCCCTGCGAATTTTTGTTAAAGTTTGGAAAACCATTTCGGTACTTTTGAAGACATTCTCATAGTGGGTTTAGTGTCAACCACTAAAACCCTCCCCTTCGTGGTGGACTTGGGGGAGGGTTTCGTGGTGGATTTCGTGGTGAGTTTCATGGTTAATTTCGTGCAGGATTAAAAGAAATGACCAAAAAAATTAGAAATTCATTTTTAAACGTTTGGGAATTTTTCGTTAATTTTTACGAAATAATCACGGCGGGTTTCGTGGTGGATTTCGTGGTTAATTTCGTGGAGGATTAAAAAAAATTGAATGAAAAAATTAGAAATTAATTTTTAAACGTTTGGGAACCTTTTGTGTAATTTTGACGAAATTATCACGGTGGGTTCCGTGGTGGATTTCGTGGTGGATTTCGCGGTTAATGTCGTGGTTAATTCCGTATTTATTGTGCAGAAAAAAAGATGAAAATGAACAAAATGAATTAGAAAACGCGCAATAAAAAAGCATTAATAAATATACCTGAATTAGTTATCCAGACAAGACGCCGCTGATCGTCGGCAGGGAACCGAAAGAGCTTTCCGGCTACAGCATCCCTCGATGTCACTCCACAATCGACGTACGCGCACCTATCACGTTTGGCCACGTGAGTGGCCATTTATCACAGAA
Source organism: Fopius arisanus (assembly GCF_000806365.1). Lineage (NCBI taxonomy): Eukaryota > Metazoa > Arthropoda > Insecta > Hymenoptera > Braconidae > Fopius > Fopius arisanus. The sequence goes on from NW_011887782.1 coordinate 1,078,379, forward strand.
AAAAATCACGAAATTTTTTTCTTATAAAAACACAAAAATCTGCGGGTGGACACGAATAAGTTGGACAGCTCGGCTGATGAACAGAACTCAACTGATCGTTTTGTCGCGCGACGATGCATTGTTTACTTTTTTTTTGTGTCGATTAGTCCTTTCTCGACTTCCCAACGTCCATCCAAACAAAATCCGACTGATTCTGAGAAAAACGAACGCGGACACGTTCCTTGGAATTATAGAAACAATAAGTTTTTAAAGAACGTTTTAAATAGATAACAGAAATTTTCCAAAATATGAATAGTAGTCAATTCCAAACGATTTTCGAATAAAATTTCAAACGAGTCTGGATCGTTGCAATATATTTTTGAGCAACGATTTTTATTTAATTTTCAGCAAAGATTTTTTAATATGTTAAAGAAAATGGAAAAGTTGAGAAAAAAAATTATCCGAAGGGCCAGTTACTCTCGGCGTTTCAGCTGATTCTCAATCGTTTGAGTAAATACCTCCAAGAAATTTGTCCTCCAATTTGTTCAATAATTTTCAAATTTGTTAACAACAATGGAACCGTTAAAAAAAAGGTTCCGAGGGACCAGTTAATCTCAGCGTTTCCGCTAATTCTCAATCGTTTGAGTAAATATCTGCAAGACATTTTTCCCCCAATTTGTTCAATAATTTTCGAATTTGTTAACAACAACGGTACCGTTAAAAAAAAGGTTCCGAGGGACCTGTTAATCTCGGCGTTTCAGCTGATTCTCAATCGTTTGAGTAAATATCTGCAAGACATTTCCCCCCCAATTTGTTCAATAATTTTTGAATTTGTCAACAATAATGGAACTCGCTTACCTCGTTAACTCGCTTTCTCATTCCGACCCCACTCTACGGTACATTGGATGTTTTCGTTCGTTTTAGGACGTCATCGTTATTTCGATAAGTGCCTTACCTTAGTGACACTCACGACCGCCTCGAATTATCGACACTCACGAGCTCTGAACATTATCGACACGTACTAGCTCTGAAAATTATCGACACTTACGGGCTCGCGACCTGTTTTACTTACAGGTACGGGCTCTCGATCTGCTTTACTTACAGGTACGGACTCTGACCCTGTTGAAGGTTTTCTACAGGCGCTGGCAATTTCCCCTATAATCTCTGGTAGAAGGGTCGCAGTTAAGGCCCGGATGGAGGGAATTTTTTCTCGACAGGCGATTTTACGCCCTCCTAATTCGCGGTCAA
>NW_011887783.1:0-792 GCF_000806365.1 Fopius arisanus
GTGGGATTAATTAATACTTATAAATTAATACTTATTAATTAATACAGCGCTGAAAATCAATCATAATTATAATTAAATTGAGTTACTCCATTTTGCCGCCATTTTAATTCTCGGAAAATCGGATGACAAAATGGCGGATGCCATCGAGTAACTCCGTATTTCTTCAGTTATCCTGTCACAAAATTTTCGTTGACTCTAATTTTAAATTCAAATTCCTAACCAATTTTCTCCAACTTTTAACAGGATCGCCAAAGAATTGAAGAGGTTCCCGATTTTTTTCCGCCATCTTGACTCTCAGTCAATTGGTCGTTCCCTTTAAGACAAATTGATTATTAAATACGCATTAAGCATTCACAAAACTTATGGATATTGAAATAAATATAATCAGCCTAATCATAATTATAACCCACCAATCATAATTACTAATTAAATATCTATTAATTACCAAGCAATAAGTAGACTTGCTTTTTGAGTCGTATAAAATTTGAAAAAATGAATTTTCAATTACTCATAATTACTGAACGAGGAAATTAATAATTTATTAATTTGGGGGATTATACTACAATATTATTACGAGTAATGTCGCAATTTTAGTACTTGATAGCATTAAAGCTGCGGTGTCCGAGTGGTTAAGGAGTTGGACTCGAAATCCAATGGGCTTTGCCCGCACAGGTTCGAATCCTGTCCGCAGCGGATTTTTTTTTTCTCTCCAATTATCAATAATAATTGCCAACATGGCATTTTCGTAATTCTCTCGATTACCGCAGGTTACGCAGCCAATTAAACCCAAAA
>NW_011887783.1:1297-12983 GCF_000806365.1 Fopius arisanus
AGCTTGTCCACAAGCTCTCATTCACTGTGTGAATTATATTGAATTATTGGAAGCAAACAAATAGCCAGAGGAAGAATGAAAAAGGTGTACACGTCGAATGGTCTAGTCCCCAAACGAGAAGCAATTATCATGGGCTATTATTGTACCTCGTTGACAGCTCGATTCACAATTTAACGATTTATTAATCTACAGGCCAGCGACCCACGAACGATCCCCCATTGTTGGATAATTAAACCGAATGTTTCTTCCTGTCCAGTCGCTCGTAATTAATTAATTTCACTTTGACATTCTCCAGACTGATGGATTAATTCAATACGCGATACCATAAATTACCCCGAGAGGATTATATCGTTATGTTATTTTATTTAAATACTTATTACTTACAGCTGGGTACTTTTCGGATATTTCTAGAGTCATTTTGTAAGTCTGCTTGGTATCAGGTTTGAGGGGACAGGGGGTGGAGGCGCAGGCGTTGGTGCTCATCCCCAGGAAGGGTAAATCGATCAGCTGATTAGCCCAGTAAGCTCGACCCTCCAATGTGTCAGCAGCGAAGTCTGAAATATCATCGTCAATTAGTATTTCTTGAATTCACCTTCGATTCTACGAAAATCCAAGTGTCAAGTCATCACAACAAATCCCAATAAATCCCTCCAATCGGTTGGAATGAAAACCGAGAAGTCATCTTCACCAGAAAAAGAATCTTTTTTTTTCTTTTTTTTTCTTTTTTAGTCATAAAAAATAACATCAACGCGTAATTTTTTTCTTAACATTTCCATTTCTTTGATATAATTTTAATCCGCTGGAAGATGATGACATGTCATAATGAGAGTGTAATTGAATATTCGTTGTCAATTGAATTGGGAATGGCGGTGGAATTGACAGATCGGGGATTAATTGTTTTATTTAAATTATTAAACTCACTTGTGGTATAATCAAATTCGATACTAGCGTTGGTTCCTCGTTTTACTCGACATGGTTTCTCTTCTGCAGCCTCGGGACAGGGATTTATACGAAGTTCGTGGACTGTACAGTTTATTTGAGTATCTGAAAATAAAAAAATAAGGCAATTAATTAATTAACGCTCACAGCAAAATTCTAAGGCGACGATTCCAACGTAAAAGACGAAAATTTTTATATTCCTTGATAACGAGAAATTTCTCTGATAACTCGTTAAAAAAAAAATCACTGTAACCCTGACGTATGTAATTCATGACTCATATAAATTCAGGCTCAATAAAAAACCGGTGGCTTTAATCAGTAAAAAATTCTAGTTAATCCCTTGGAAAATCGCAGAGAGAAAAATATTTTTCTGAGGAGTCCTCAGAACTCTTTAAAAATAACAAGAAATATACAACGAAAAATTGGAAAAAACCGTAAAATTGATTCATAAACATAAAAATTTATTTTGTCAATACAATTCGTGTACTTACTCTCAGGGTATATACATGGCTGGAACAGGACAACCTCAGCCCCAGTTAGTGTTAAAAAGGCAGCACCGAATATTAAAAAAAAATTCCTCATCATTCTAAATGATTTTTTTTCCTGATGTCTCCGTGTTGAGCTCTCGATTCGAATTGTGCGAAATGTAGATGCTGGGGCCTTTCAAGTAGAAAAGGTCAGATAAGACAGGACCGAGGTGGGGCATAGGTCAATTTAGATAATATCTTCTTCGTGGTGATGCAACGCACATCCCCAAACATTCAATCGACTGTTTCTGATATCTTCGTCGGAGAATTACTGACGCTATTATAAATCTCTTGGAATTTTCAGAGAAAATATTGAAATAATGATCATCAGACTATTTCATATCACTTGAACTTTATTAATTTTTTTTTGTGGATTTTTCGAGAGATTTTCGAGAGATTTTCCACACAATTTCACCGCCTCACATTTTTAAAAAAGGAAATGTCTGTTTTTTTAAATTTATGGACAGTAAATTGGAAGGGGTATTCGTATGAAAAGGCGAGGAATTAAAGGAGATATCACTCAGTGAGGCACGAGGACAAATTAGCCGATCAAAAGTGAATGAATGATGAGGGACAGTTGATTGCCCTGGAGAGAAAACCCATTCGTGCCAGTCTCGTATCGCCAATCAAATAACTGACTAGAAAAATAATTGACCACAATTGTTAAATTGTGCATTTCCTCTTGAAACTGGTCCACACACACGAGATGTGATTAATTTGTCTCAACTGTGGTTCCTCCCAAAAATTGATGGAACCACTGCGATTCATTATCTTATGTAAAAATAAAAACATGATATCATTTCGAAGAGGCTATTACCATATATCGTCGAGAATTCGTGATCGCTAATTTATAATTGGAATTTAAAAATTGATGATTTTTTTTCGTGTCATTAAAGTCAGAGAAATTCAGATAATTGATACACCGAACGGACAGTGAACGAATTTTTTTTTTTTGAGAAATAAATGTGAGAAAAAGAAAGGGCATAGGTATAAAAAGAGAAAGTAAAAATTCATCAGTCATTCCTACGATTCATATAAAAACAATCTGAAAAACCGAAAAAATAATGTTTATTAAATACAATTAACAATTAACATTAATGAATAATAATCGATGATAATGATAATAAAATAATGAGTCTAATCAGTAAATAATTCCTAGATCGCATTTAATATCTAGTGAAACAACTGTACATAAAATTAATTCCATCTTAAATAACTCGAATTATCGATTAAATAGACAATAATCGCATATTAATAATCGAATAATCGAATATAAATCCGGAAGCACTTTGTTGGCACTCGGAATACCAATCGTCATTTCTTTGGTACCTGAACGCTCTCGAAATTTTAATTATCCGATTTGAATAACAAATGTGAAGTACTGATACAGGAGGAAATAAAAAATATATAGAAAAAACCATTCGGTAACTCTTTGGCAAACTTGACCCATTGATCCATAATTCCCCTCCCCATCGTTTGCCCTCGTGAGTCATCAGACAACATCACGTGTCCATTAACAGTTGACAAAAAAAAAAGCACCCATTCCCCTCGGGTCAATGATTCCCCACACTATGATTGTCAATTTCGCGACTAATTGATAATTCCAGTGAGTCATTTCCGATATTTGAAAAATGATAATGAACTCGATAATTAATTTTCTAATCAAAGAATAATCGATTTTAGCGCAATCCCTCGATCCAATCGGCTCGACAGATCAATCGATTTTTCAATTTTTATCTATTTTGTAATTGAACATGTACAATTCTCTCGAATTGTCAATTTTTTAAATGACTTTTAAATTCAAATGGTTTTTATCGAGAGATTATTTCATTTAAAACAATTAATCCCAGAAATTGAATTTGAATTAGTACGTTCCAGTCATTGAGAAAGCGCAACAAATTAAAAAGACGAACAGAAGTTTCAGTCGAGGAGATAATAATCAGGGGAATAAAATTCTCATGACGATCTCTCGATTAATACTGAGATTTTATCGAATTACAGTGAGTTGAAGTGAAATAAGAAAGTGTCTGATATTTTCCTCGATTTAGAAAATTTCATCGTGGGAATAAATCGCTTTAGGATTAAGATATTCAGAATATTGATTTTCGTATTCCCATCGAGTACACTCGCCCTCGCCATTCGAAGGAGAATTTTATCCACACAACAGTAGATTTCATGTGCGATGGCTTCTTCATCCTTTTATCCTATTAATTAACGAGAATATAACGTCGTGCGTTCAAACGACGTAAATTGGATCTTTACAGACAGATATTCTCGCTTCCTGGAGGATTCTCAATCTCGGCCCCAGGGGTATCCCCATCTTCTGGAGTCTCTCCTCACTCAAATAAGGCAGCTCTACCATTCCCACTTTTTCTTTTTCAAATGCCGCTGCGTATTTCTGAATGAGAAATGCAATTTAAATAAATCAATCACACAAATGAATTTCACAAATGAATATAGACTTGTTGAATCATCTCGTCATCTCAAGCGATTAATTAAAGAATTAATTTCGGGGAGTTGAGGTTTCATTAGTGGAGAGGAGGAAAATTACCTCATATCCGAGTTCTCGGAGAAACAATCTGATAAGCGGTGGCTCAGTACCGAAGAATTTCGTGAGTTTCTTGACTCTCGAGGGATTCGACAGCGCAGGCAATTCCGAATCCTTGAGCAGAGGCTGAGACTGTGATCTGACCATAGCCATACTGGTCTGTGTCCTCAATGCTGATATTTCACCTCTGATATTCTCCATCTCCTGGATCATCAGATGCTGGGTTCTCATCTCTGAAGAGAGATGGGCAACTGATCGGGCCAGAGTTACTACGTGTGACTCGAGACGTTGAAAGCGTTTGTTAATGCTCTAAAAAGTGAATAATTACAATTTTTATTATATAAAAATATAAATACACCACTGGAATAATTTTAAAAAATTAAATGGAAATATTCCAAAGGGTTTTAAGGGTCATGACTCTTTACTTTAATGTCTTTAGCTTTTTTCATCCTGTCGTCAATTACGTGGGCTCTTCGTTTATCATGATGCCTTGCAACTGGCCTCGAGGATACCGAAGACGTAGGAAGGGAAGACACTGACCCATAACTCGTTAATCCTCTCGCTTTTCTTCGTTTCTTCACGCTTCCTCCCAATAATTTTAACACCTGCAGTAAAGACGAGAGTTTAGGGATGGAGATTTTGGGGGATTATTTTCACAACTTTTTATGGTTCTTACCTCGCTGTACATGTTCTCGAGACCCTCCAGTTGTTTTCGAATTGTTCTTGCGTCATTTGTACTCAGATCAGAGTCACTTCTATCCAACATTGAATCCAGGTCGAGTCCTGTTGTTGTTGATGTCAAATCCCCAGCTTCAACACCAAATACTGAGCATGAAAATTAGTTTCACACACTTATTCCGAATATTGAAATAATTAATTAATTAATTTACAAAATTTGTGAATCTCCAATAGTGGAAATTATTTAGTTTACAATGGGAAGGAGAAAATTGAATTTGAGGGTTTCTGTTATTTATTCATCGAATTTTCAAGAAATATTTGATACGAATTATTTACAAATAATTCATTATTAACGCCAATTATAATTTACAATTTATCAAATTTGTTAATTATTTCCAGACGAATAATCAAACAGTACATCGGGATTTAGTAAAAAAATCATACAAAAAATTATAGAGTTTATTATAAACAACGAAAAACCTACAGTGCGTAAATTTTTTAGGAGCATCTTTTTTTGAAGTTGACGCACCCCGGTGCTTGGTACTTCCTTGAAAGTTCCTCTTCTCCTGGCCTTTCCCATAATCCCCATAATTCGGTTTGCTTCCATAAGGTAAACTGTTAAAAATAGTTAATGTCCAGATATAAATAATAAGTTAGTCACCTAGAGGGTAACTCATTGTATTTATTCAGTACCTTGTTGAATATCGATTCCTGGGTGTACGTGGACTCCCATGAGGGGAGAGTGGCGGCAATGGAGGCGTCACAGAGGAAACACTCTCCGAGAGAGTGGAGTGGGCCATCGCTGGTACATCTCTTGGCTCTAGGATACTACGCAGCTCGGATTCCACGATGTCAACCCATTCCGAGTCTTGACCTAATTCAACAGAGCAGTCATCCTACATTGAATCGTATTGCCATTTTACTTATTCTATTCATTTTTTCAAACATTTCGCACATCCCCGTGTTCCAATTTAAAAATTAATAACTATTATTTAAATTAGGGTATATATTGTCCTATATATTATATATTGTCCTATATATTATATATTGAATTTCATTCGATTCGGTTTATGAAGAGTGATTATTAAAATTTTGAGAAATTTGCACCGAGCGATTTTATTATGGGCATGACATCGATGAGAATCGAATCGATAAATTGATTCCTGTGAATGTTGGGTGTCTTTGTATGTGAAGGATTAAATATACAGAGGCAAGCACCAGATCCTGAGAATCGCCCGTCGCAATTCGAATTCTTCGAAATTCAATGTGACTGACGATCTTTAATCCTATGCAACTACATCTCCCTCAGGAACCAGTTCTACATCTTCTATTTATCGTGAATAATAAATTCCCCAAGAATTCGGTGTTGGATTTAAATTTCCATTGATTCCATTGCGGGAGATCTTGCACTTCTCGAAATCTCCCACCAATGGTTTTCTCACACCCCAGACGATATTCACTTAAAAGACTAAATTTATAACCATTCATTATTTATTTATTCTATCTATCAATCAATCACCAGGTATTGATAATCATTCCCACGAAAATTGTATTCATCCTGAGAATGAACTCTGACCGTTACATCGCAATGAAAAAACGGAAAAGGCAAAAAAAAATCCAATTTACGTCATGTGCAAACATGCCCGAACAAATATCCTCTATAAATAACCAGTAAAGGATAAAAATGTCAACCTTGCGGATGACTCTGATCCTCCGGGGGTGGCCTCCGTCCGCTGGAGTAAACCGCAGATCCCCGTCCCGAGTCAACATTACTCGAGCTCTGTCCAGCTTTGTCATAATCCGACCCAGAGCCCTGGTTCTGAATTTTAAGTCTCGCCATACTGTGGTCCATTTCCTCCTTCCTCCCACCCTCCCTGATCCCCTCCTTTCCCTGATAGCTCATCTCAAGTCTACGGTTGCTCTCCTCAATTCTCTTGGCAGCCTCATTCACCTGTCCCCCATTCTTAGCCCCACCCCTTGAATTATCAGTCTCACTGCAATCCTTGCTCTCCCCCCTCCTCTGAATTTCAGCAATTTTTTTCTGAACAGCCGAATCCTTAGTCACCTCCTCACCATGACTCACGTCGGACTCCTTCTTCGAGGTGCGTGCGTCATCCTTACGATTACCAAAACTCGTTTCAGGTCGGAATTCGTCGTTCCGTTGACTGTCACTTCTGGTGAACTCCTGACACCTGTCCTCAACGGTGATCTCGTACTTCTCACTGAGCAGTCCATCATTGCTCTTGCTCTCCTCATTCTTATCGAGTCTTCTGTCCAAATTTCTCTCATCATCGTAACACAGCTGAGGCTGTGACGTTGCCTTCTCAATGCATCTGGTCGAGCTCTGCCTCTGGAACTCGACGTCGTTATCTGGTTTCATATACACCTGTGGAGTACCTGGAAATCGTGGTCTGTTCTGATTGTAGTGGTAATACACTTCTTGTCCACCGATTCGCACGTCTAGACCCTGTCGTGATGTGCTCGGTAGATCGATTTGGGATCGAGATATTGTTTGTCTGGCTTGTTGGTACTGCTGGTAGGAGACACCTGACGGAAACTGCTGCTGAGTCCTCATATTGGTTCTGGGACTCTGTTGGCCGACAACCAGTTGCTGCTGTTGCTGTTGCATCTGTTGGATTAACTGACGTTGATGCATGTTCTGGACGTGTTGCTGGTTGAATCTCGAGTTCTGGTGCAATTGGGACTGGTGGAGGAGTTGCTGGGGGCTTTGGTAAGTCGAATTGGAAGACACGGGCTGCATCGGGAGACCGTGTTTGCCTAGGGGTATGTTTTGGTGTTGATGTATCGGGTGCCCGCTTGGCCCTTGCACCACGTAATCGCCTCTGGGGGGTACTGGCTGATTGTAAGCTGAGACTTGGGTTTGATGCACCGTTTGAACACCTGCTGGAGGGGTTAGATGAGTTACGTGAAGCTGCGCACTCTGACCTGGAAGGCTAGGCTGAATTTGGGGAGCTGATTGCAGTTGACTTGCAACATTTTGCTGGGTACTTTGGTAATAAGGATGACCATACTGCTGATAAGTATTTTTAGGGTAATGCTGAATGTTTATCGGTGGTGGATCCGCTCTGGGTTTGCTATAAGCTATTTCCTTCTTCTTGGAATCATCCTCGTCGATATTATGGGAGGATTTACGCAGCTCCTCTGTGACATTATTGAGACTCACTTCGGGATCGGGGTCGGTGTCCTTTCGAGAAGGACCAAAGCGGCTTGAGATCATGTCCTTGATTGTGTGATAAGTCTTACTGAGGGATTTAGTGCGGTCCTCTTCGGGTTTTGGTGTGCGGGGCACAGCTCCTGTCGATGTCGACCTGATCAAAGCGAAAATTATTCGATTAGAGACCTGGGTTAAGGGGCCGTGGGGGAGAAACTTACGAGTGGATTTCTGGGGGCTGAAAGTTTCGAGCATGACCTTCTTGCCTCTCTTGCGCTTGATTACCCTGGAAATTCAAGTTTAACTCGATTAAAATCGAGAATTTTTCAACCGGAACGAAAAAATTTACGAAAAATTCCTCAAGAGAATTGTTCACTCCGCAGAAATCAGATAAGACCAAGAGTCAGTCATTTAATGTGAATAAATCATTTAAATAAATCATTGAAATTGCGAGGTGGTGAAAAAACGCGTACGACGCCATCTTGACACGTAGCCCCTCATAATGGCGGCGCCTCCACCTCGCCCAGTCAAACTACTTTTAACAAAGTGATTTTTTTTCGCATTACAATAAATGTGGGATATCTAGGAAAAATATATTTTCATCTGCCAATAATATCAATTTTTGTCCTCAAAGCGCCAGTTGGTCGTTCGATTTCCTCGAACTCCACTATCAGCTTTATTCCCCATAAAATCGAGGAGGCGATAATTCCCCCATGATTTCCAGTCGTTGAGCATAGCACCCGATCAAATATCGCCCCAGTAACGATTCACCCAACAGCCATATAATGCATCTAAGGAAACATGCACCCACACCCATCATCAGCCATGAAATATACACCGAGGCGAAGAAAATTTTGAAAATCCTCGCCCGTACGGGCAATCCTCAGAAGACCGTGCCCCTTGAATAACAAGTGGCAAAGCTCAACTGACAGTTCACTTGTAAAAAAAAATAATAATAAAAAAAGGACTCTCTTCCCGTCCGGTGGGCGTTAAAAACGCATTGTGCATACGGATCCCTCTGAGACATCCAACCGTGAGGTGACGAAAGAAAAGAAAAAAAAAAATGGCTAGAAAAAGTAGTCGTTGAAGAGCACGTCTTTCCAGAAACAAAAGATCACGGGAGAGATAAAAATCGAAGATAAAATGTTGCATTATAAAAATGGATGCGAGAAGACCAGTGTTTCGTTGCAGTACACACTCTTGTTGTAAAAGAGCTCTCCAGTGGGTCCTAGCTGGTTGGTCCATTTATTTTATTCCCAGGGCAATCCATTTACTTTTACTAGTTCCACACGATTTTTACGACGAGGGAAAAAAAAAACCAGCTCCTTTGTACGCCCTTATCTATCCCGCAAGGTATTTCTCTTTCATACTTCATATTCATGAGTTGTTTCATCGCGAGTTTCGTAATTATTACATTAGCGGGACAATTGCTCACCTCCCACGGGATAATTGGTATAGGGATTGGTATTCTGGTATTGCGAGGAATGAGGCATTATTTGCACAGTGGAATTTTATGGCGTTTGGAGGAAAATAATTCTGGTTTATGACCGGATTTAATGGTTTGCTTTTTTTTTTCTTCTTGTTTACGTCTTAAAATCATTTAGATGCTCTAAGTGGCGACGTGGAGATGGGCAATTCAATCGGGGAGGGATTGATGTTTTGTAAATGTGAAATGCTAGGTGTTTCAAGTGATCATAAAAATGGTGGATAAATTGAAAATGGTTTTCATGTTTATAACTTCGTTAATGGAATTTCTGTTGAAGTTCTCTTGCAAATTTATTTTCAAACGATTTTTATATTTTATACGAACCGAGGATTAAATGTTATTTCCTACAAAAATATGAAAATTATTGAATATTTTTATAAAATAGAATTATATATTCTCGGGCTAAAAAAATGTAATCGGAATATTTTTTCCAAATTTTCAAAAAATTTCTGGAAAACTTTTCAGAAAAGTATTTTGATAAAATCAAAAAAAAATGGGAAAACAAAATAATTTTATTTTTCGGAAAGGTTTTGAAAAATTTTTCAAAAACTTAAATAGGAAAATTATTTTTTTAATTTAGATGGCGTATTTTTTGAGAATATTGAAAAATTAAAAAAGTAAGAAAACCACAGTAGAATTAAAAAAAATTATATTCGCAAAAATTTCTGGAAAATATAAAAAAATATTCCGAAACAAATTTTTGAAAAATTTTTCAAAACATTTCCCAAAAATACAATTGTTTTGTTTCCCCATTTTTTTCAAAAAAAAAATTTCCGAAAAGTCTTCCAGAAATTTTTTGAAAATTCAAAAAAAATATTCCGATTACAATTTTTTTTTTACCGGATTGTTGATTAATCTATATATGAACTGAAATATGGATATATGAACGGAAATATGGACCATGGATTCAAGGCCAACATAAAATAAGTTTAAACGGTAGGTAAGAGTAATTCACATGAATACGATTGATCGGGAGAAATCCTCGGAAAAGCGAAAAAATTCTCGGACCAAAACCGATCAAACCCATGAACCCGTCAAATAATTACTGGGTCACCCCATGATGGTCATGATTTCGACGCGTCACCAGACACAACGAACCCCTCAAACTCGGTTGAAACGCAACTTCAGACTTCAACCATATAGTTGAAATCCAATATAAACTCGAACGAGGTATCGTCAATATGTAAAGTGAGCTGTAGTAAGTGGAGAGAACAGGAAAGTTGGTCATACAGAGAACCATCGAGACGAGTAACGTCAAACATAAACCTATAGGGAAATAGTTGTTACAAGGCGTAGCCTTTCACAACACGCGTGTGCAGACATTAACGCGATCTAGGACAATCCATATGGGTGTTATGACCATTCATAACTCGTTAACATCGAGTCCACCCTTTATTCTCGCACGTCCACGTGAAAAATAAAGAGAAATTATGATAGCGTATTAGGGAGTAACTAACGGGGTTGTGAGCCTTTTTTTTTGTCAGCGATTATCCTTGTGGGGGGTCATTCGCATCGGGGGAAATGGCACGATTGTATTAGTCAATGGAATCTGGGGCAAATCGACTTTTTGTCAATGTTATTTCACAATGCTCTTGTCCAGGACGAGGAGTCCAATATCTGGGACAGGTACTGTCTTATTCATTAACACAAATGGAACTTTTTGCACTTGGAATTCACAGAATCGATAGATTTGGGGATTAATGTTGCACTCGTTGTTGTTCTAGCACTGGATATTCAGATAATTATTTGTTGTAATTAATTATAGGATTTTTGAGGCAGTTGTAATTGGAAGTAGTCGTTTTCTCGGTCATTGGACCAAGAAGATTCGAGGAAATTGACTCTCTCTTTTGGAGTGAGTGTTTTATTTTGGAGGGTGATTATTTATGGGATAATGAAATTACTCACCTCCTGGACCCACGCCTGTTGTTTCACCGGTGCATCCGGAGCAATGGCCACTCTTCCGGTTGTTCGTTTGTACTCGTGTAGAATTGGAATTTTCGTGTTCTTGTCGGTTGAGGAAATCACCACTTCGCGCTCGATCTGAAATTTATGGATGTCATTATGTCACGTGCGGTAATTGAATTAATGAGAATAATCAATGATTAGGGCTTGTCACATATTTACGATTTACTTGGATTTACTCGGACGAAAAAATGACGATTTACTTGAATGAAAAAATTACCATTTACTTGAATGAAGAAATGACGATTTATTTGGATGAAAAAATTACCATTTACTTGGATGAAAAAATGACGATTTACTTGAATGAAAAAATGACGATTTACTTGCATGAAAAAATTACCATTTACTTGAATGAAAAAATGACGATTTACTTG
>NW_011887783.1:12993-14358 GCF_000806365.1 Fopius arisanus
ACGATTTACTTGAATGAAAAAATGACGATTTACTTGCATGAAAAAATTACCATTTACTTGAATGAAAAAATGACGATTTACTTGAATGAAAAAATTACCATTTACTTGAATGAAAAAATGACGATTTTTTGGATGAAAAAATTACCATTTACTTGAATGAAAAAATGACCATTTAGTTGAATGAAAAAATGACGATTTATTTGGATGAAAAAATGACCATTTACTTGAATGAAAAAATGACCATTTATTTGGATGAAAAAATGACCATTTACTTGAATGAAAAAATTACCATTTACTTGAATGAAAAAATGACGATTTATTTGGATGAAAAAATTACCATTTACTTGGATGAAAAAATGACGATTTACTTGAATTAAAAAATGACGATTTATTTGGATGAAAAAATTACCATTTACTTGAATGAAAAAATGACGATTTGCTTCGATGAAAAAATGACGATTTACTTGAATGAAAAAATGACGATTTACTTGGATGAAAAAATGTCGATTTACTTGGAAACAGCTAGCGAGTCAAGCTTCCGGTAAACGGTAAAACACACCGAGTCATATAACCACCTGGTCTTTGTCTCTGTACTCTAGGATCAGGCAGACATACATCGAGGTGATAGTCCCCCTGAGAATATTCCCAAGAATCGTAACAATCCCTTGTACCATATCTCAAACAAACCCACGATGAAGTGAGATTTCACCAGTCGTAGTAAACAATAATGCATTCCAACATTACTACGCACCGTACGCGTGCCTCAAGACCTCTTTCTACATTTGAGGTAATTATAAAATGATGGATACGTGTTGGCGTTATGAAACGTCAACAATTGTTCTTATTGTTCTTGCAATCATAATGCGAAGACAATCTGGGCCACAAGTGGCTGATGGGTTATTTATTCTTGAGAAAAATTTCTGGAAAATTGAGGAAGTATTCCTGTCACTTCTGGCTTTGTGAAATCAGGAAGAAAAAAATACTCAGTCATTCGCAGACAATAACTATTATTAATATAATATAATAAATAATAATAATCGGTCATTTTTTAGTTGAAATAATTCCTGTTGAATTCATGAATTAATTATCGGAGATTGAGCGAGTGAAATCTGTGGTTATTTTGTTATTAATTTGTTGTTATTTTAATTGATCTTTAACACTCATTTTGTTGGAAGAGTTTTTGGGGAATGGAGGAATGGAAAATTGGGGAAGGGGGAAATGGGGGAATTAATTACCGGGAATTTATTGCTGTGGGTTTGTAAACTCGGCTGCTGATTCTGGTTGGTTTGTTCTTCGCCATACAGGGGTGGCATTCTGTATTGTGGTCCAGGTATTGTTTGGACACCTGGGTAATTGTCACTCCTG
>NW_011887783.1:14894-16284 GCF_000806365.1 Fopius arisanus
AAAAAAAAGGAATCGGAATATTTTTTATCCCGGAATTTATTTGAAAAAATGTGAATCATCACGAAACGGGGAAAATACGAAATTTCATTGGTGCCTCCAGTGAACATTTCCCTCCCCCGAGTGAAATCCATTAAATATTCCCACAAAGTCAGACTAAAAAAAGAGACGAGTGAAGTTTGTTAAAAATGTTGTAATCAAACTAAAACTTTGAGCGTTCATATTTCACAGGAACACGGGGGGTTATCAGTCCAGTGAAAATGATTACATCAACTTCCCTTCCATCAATTTTTTCACCACTCGACAGCACTATCTACCACCCGCTGAAAGTTCCTCCATTGAATTAGAGAAAAGTTTATTTTTACTTGCAAAAAGAGTGCGGGAGAGAATTCAAGCGATAAATTTGCTATTCAGATCACGCGACACTGATTTTATTCCACTCGTGGCTCCACCGATTGGGATCCAACCACTCGCCAATTCCGGGTTCACCTCGTTTTATTTATTTTATTTATTTTATTTACTTTATTATTTAACGACGTGTCACCTTGATTGTGATTCTGTCGCCTCAGACGATTTTCCTGCTTTACTCTTCGTACTGTTGTTGCCATTGCGTGTTGGCTCACCATTTCTAAATTACCCACCAGTTAATACCACTTTTTTCGCACCTCAAACGAAATTTCTCGACAATTTAACAATTTAACAACTTTATGAATTATCCACCAGTTAATTAAACGTTTACACACGTCAAACGAAATTTTTCTGTACTTTATCCAGATAATCAGATAATTATTTCATTATTTTATTTTATTCAAATCCAAATGATTAATTGCACTCCCCAATTTCACTGGTAAATGAAAAAATCACTGCCACGTGTATATATAATTAATAAAAATATTATATTTGATTGGAGATAATAAATTAATGAAATATTTCGGTGAAACTCGATTTGGAAAGTTGAATTTCTCCAGTCAGGCCACTCGAGTGTTCAAAATAGGAGATCCATCGATCACTTCGACTTGAAATCATATGCACTGATTGAAAATCATTGGAAATCAGCAATAATAGTGCGATATTTAACAACAAATAATCCCTCGGCCGTATGTGCAAACACTCGAGTTTGAACTGAAGGAACACAAACTTTCCATTGAGCGAGCGTTTGAAGAAGGTTCCGCTGTTCTGGGTAGACTTCCGGTATCATCCCACCACAGGGCCTCAGTCCGATTTACCTGTGAGGGAGCTGTGGAAGACCCATGGAAATAATTTATTCTGGGACCACGGCAGCGTGTAGGTACGCCTTCGTGCGTTCAGAACACATTGAAGGAGTTGGAAAAGCCATAAGGAGATACTGGATGACTCGTTATCCAATGGTGTTTCCACACCTTTGATTCCGTTA
>NW_011887783.1:16639-19412 GCF_000806365.1 Fopius arisanus
TTTTCGCGAATATAATTTTTTCAAAATTATTCTGTTGTTTTTTTACTTTTTTAATTTTTCAATATTCTCAAAAAATACGCCAAAAAAAATTTCCTAAATTCCTAAAAAATTTTCTGTTTATCTTTTTGAAAAATTTTTCAAAACCTTTCCGAAAAATAAAATTATTTTGTTTTCCGATTTTTTTCTGTTTCATAAAAAAATTTCTGAAAAGTTCTCCAGAAATTTTTGGAAAATTTCTCAAAAATATTCCGATTACAATTTTTTTTACCCGGGTTGTCTCGACGACTTATGAAATGCTTTTTTTTTTAATTAATAAATTTTTTTTTAATTAATAAATTTTTTTTTAACACTAAACATTCCCGAAAAATCCGACAATTTCAAAGGTCCAAGTGTATTACAACTGAAAATATAATTATGACTTGAAGGTTAAATCAGGTCAATGTGTCGATAGGAGCGTTGGCCCCAGATTAAATCCCGACGTTGGGACTGTTGTCCAAACGATCCTTTCAATTTTAATTACTGGAGAAATGCGTGAAAGAGATTCTTTCCTTTTTTTTTCTCTATTCAAGTTACAATGCACCTGACATGAAGTTTTTTTTTCTAAGCTAGCTCATAAGACGTGGAAGCACGGCTCGGTGATTTCGCTCAGGGCGTCCGGTCTTTCCGCACTCTGAATCGCTTTCCAAGAGCCTCTGGAGTTTTCGTTGGTCGAGGTTGTTTGTCTCCTTTTATTGAGACACGGTGACATGTTATGAGGGGACAACGGATTTTCTCACGGGTTCGCCATGGGGTTGGCCCCAAAGGAAGTAAAAAATTAGGATAATTCGGTGATGAATCGTCTACGAGAGCTTCTGCTCCAGGAAGTTGACTTGCCTCAAAATTAATCCTCATTTCAACCAACAAGAATTTTAAATTAAAAAATATTAAATATCCAATTCTCCAGTTTCCACTTGATAAAACAATTATTCAACAAATTATCATAAAATATCCATCCATATAAATATAATAAATAACCATCGATTCTCCAATAATTTCAATCGGTATTAATTTATCAAATCCTTCAATTTCCTGACTATAATAATTTTTTCACTGATAAATAAATATTTTCCTCATCGTGTCCCGTTCCACCGATTCACATGAAGTCTCACATATTCTCGATTTAATGTGAAATAATTCCCCACGAATTCCGTTATGCAACAGAAAAAAGAAAATGCGACATCACCGAATAAGTAATAACACTAAATATAGTATTTGCCAGTGGAATGCAAATGGATATGAAAGATCTGCAATTCCCTGTCCATGCAACTAGTCTCGGCTACGATTATCGAGATCTCATGTCGGAAGAACGCCCTTGAGGCAAACTCCTCCATTTTTCCTCATTCTCCAATATTTTTTTTATTTATTATTTTTATTCTCTCAATTTTATCTCAACCTCGGCTTTATGCATTCCACTTTTGTTGATCTTATTGGGCTGAATCGGCCCTTGGAATCTTGTTTCGCGTGATTGTGGTTGATGGGTGAAGGAAGCGCACACCCTTTTCTCATTTTGCTTCTATTTTGACGGCTCATCGCGAGACCATCATTATACAAGGGGTAAAACCAGTAGTACTCGGTAATTTTCAGTGTCGAGCACTTGCATTTCATAAAATTTACCATCTTCCTTCGTCATTTACTATGGAAATTAATTTTTTTCACAAAAAAAAAGTGAATTTCCACGTTTAAAAATTCGTGGGGCAACTTGACCATTTGTTTTTTTACTTTGTGTTGAATGGTTATTAATTTTTCTATGAACCCTCGATTTTTCATAATTTTTTTGGATAGATCGAAAATCCAGGAAAATTATCGCTTCAATTTTCAATCTGTCAAAAAATGAATTAAATGTACAAATGTAAATGTGCAAATTATTATTAAAGATTCCATGATTATTTATAATAATAAAAACTTATGAATTTTTAATGACGATTTTTATTGAATTGTACATTTAATTAATTTTCTGAAATTTGTAAAATTTCTAATTTAATAAAAATTAGAAAATTAGTTAATTCAGCCCCAAAACCTCAATATAAAAAATTTATTCCATCGACTTTCCATCGATAATTCATCTATTAAAAATAACTCAGTAGCTACATTCAACAGGATTTAAATCATGATAATAAATTGACTTTGACACATTGAGGAAACATTGAAGGTGAGAGAAAGTCGTAAATTTCGAATAAAATCAGGGGTATTTTCTAAGTGGAATACGGGGGAGTTTTTATTTGACTATTACTGGAGAGGTTTCCCATATCGGGTGAAACCAGACGAGAGATATCGCTCAGAAGAGAGGAAAGTGTCTTCTCAACTGAAATCTCCAGGAATCGATTAACTCCTGAAATCTCCAGATCAAAATTCCACATTTATTCCACAAATCCAGTCATTTGCGAATTGAGAAATTATTAGCAATTATCCACTACTGATTCGTGTTTTTTTTTATTAATCACCAATCGATAATTAATTTTTTCCAATATTTTTTAAATGAAACTCAAAAAAAAAATGGAATTCATTTCCAGGGGTGGAGATTTATATTAAACGAATGATTGGATTGATTAATTAATCAATTAATTAATTAATTAATTAGCGATCAGCAGAGCTAGGGTCTAGATCATAGAGGATAATACAAAAAATTTCTTGGGATTTATACCAAGAAGATTGACTCATGACATCTGACATCTGTCGTTCCACCTCTATAAAAGCTATAACTGTAAACTACAAGTCTCTGGAATTTTACGCTATT
>NW_011887783.1:21692-22701 GCF_000806365.1 Fopius arisanus
CAGTCCGCGAATCCAAAAAAAAATCTTCCTCACCCACTTACCTGACAAAATCTATTATCTCCGTCTCGTCCAGAGCTCCTTGAACCCCGAGGTTAACGACCACCAATCTCATATAAAAAAAAAATCACCAGATTCCATCGATGTCCCCCACGTGCTTTCAAAACACCATTCTTTCCCCCCAACAAAGCCCCCACGCACTCCACAAAAGAGCGTTTTGAAAGAATAACTCCGTCAAAACCCCTTATCCGAGACTCACGTCAGAAGAATCCAATTCCTTCAAAGACACTTCACTTCACCTCGAGCTCACTCGAACATGTCAATTAATTGCCCCCAAGTCAACCCGAACAGCTTCAAAAACACGAGGAATACCTCAAAGTTGAAAAATAAAAGTTAAATAAAATAAAATTTCCTCAAAGTTTTCCCCGAAATGAAAAATTGATCAATTGATAATTAAATAAACACGAATAGTAAAATGTTGGATGGGTCGTTCCCGTGACTGACGCCGATCGCCGGTTAACTATAGGCAGTAGAGTGCCAGGTGGGAGTGTATATCCGCGCGATGATTTCTTTTTTGGGCCCGACCAACAAGTGAGACACACAAAGATCCACTATGAGACGAGCCTGAAGTGAGACAAACGTCTGGATATTCACCGGACTCGTTCACTCCGGCCCTCGTCGGGCCCCTCTGGCCCCACCGGCCCGCCCCACCGTTTGGCTTTCCCCCACCCGTTGGGCCCACAATTGTTCTCGAGTGCCGGATGCCAGTGGAACGGCCACGGAATACGCGAGAATGGTGGAGAGAAATGAGGAGATCCCGGGGCCCAGTCAACGGGGGAACTTCAACGGTCGGGAAATATCAGGCCCCGATGCTGATTGGCTCTGGTGAATATGAGAACACGAGATCAGTTGGTGTATGGCGCCACCGGCGTCAGAACTCGAGAAAATTCACCTGTGCGCGGAGGAAATTCACGGAAGAGATTTTTGTTGCCGACCCACAGGTGTCCTTGAA
>NW_011887783.1:30561-31792 GCF_000806365.1 Fopius arisanus
CAGCCCCCGACGGCTAGTAAATCGAGAAGAAAGCGAAGTATCAACTGCTGAATAGAAAGAGAAAAAAAATGATAAAGTCAATTTACCCAGTGC
Organism: Fopius arisanus; assembly: GCF_000806365.1. Classification (NCBI taxonomy): domain Eukaryota; kingdom Metazoa; phylum Arthropoda; class Insecta; order Hymenoptera; family Braconidae; genus Fopius; species Fopius arisanus. The sequence goes on from NW_011887783.1 coordinate 30,655, forward strand.
CTGACGAGAGGCCGAGAGGATGGGGATGGGGATGGGGATGGGAATGGGGATGGAGATGGGGAACAATTAATATCTCGTCGTGTATCTAGGTGGAAAGCTGCCTCTCACTGTCTCACGTAAAAAAAAAAAAACTCCTACCAGTGAAAGAAAAAATGTATGTACGAGGTGGAGTAGTGGGTGGTATAGCACGAGGGGAAAATCGAGAGGGGGAGAGTGAAAAAATCCGAGGGGAATCCGGTGTTTTCCAAGAGGGCGCAAGCGCCAACGAGTTGGGGGTTTATTACGATCGCCTCAGTCTCGGCTCGCCTGGGCTGTAGTCAACATCATCACCGGGAAGTTGCAAATAATTGTGTACAAGTGATAGAAAAACCGATAAAACCAGACTAAAATAGCGATATCAATCGATTATGCCGATCTGGTGATACCAATTGCTCCCTGGATGTTGGTGGATCCTCTGAATGACAATCATCCAAGTGGATTAGCATCACACTGTCATGGTAAATTGTCACCATATGATTATTATCTATTGGTTGGTTATTTTTTTTTATTTTGGGGGGGGATATTTACTTTGATGACTACTCTTGGTGGCCTGGCCTCGTTCTTGCTTATCAGGAATGAAGACGTACGATTGTTATCTCAACCGCTACATCACCTTCTGTTGCGTACTGGTCTACCTTTAGATATCCTTCGTAAATCGATTTCCACAACTGTGTGCGCTTCCAACGTTGCAACCTCCAACGATAATATCCCCCTTTGGTACTTCACCAATGAACCGAACTGGGGGATGAAACTACGCCATAAACCGTCCACTGACGGATCACCGTCAAGGTGACGTATTCCATGGGATTTTTAAATCGCTCTTGTTGCCTTTGGAAAATATTCAAGATTTATTCGAGAAATATTCGAGAAATATTCGAGATTTATTCGAGAAATATTCGAGATTTATTCGAGAAATATTTGAGATTTATTCGAGAAACATTCTATTCAGGGGGAAGAGCTCCAGCTGAGGATTTATTGTCCTGACAGGATAGAATAGAGTAGAAAGGAGATAAAATTAATAAATACTGAATTATTATTCATATCAATTGTTGAATTAATAAAATAATGGAATTAATGTAGATAATTCAGTATTTGTTGT
>NW_011887783.1:32717-35423 GCF_000806365.1 Fopius arisanus
ACCAATAAATTTTCAAAATTGTTTTCCCTCTGTTCAGATAATTAATTATGAAGCTGCAACGAATGAATTAAGATGAAAAAATAATGAAAACAGTAAATAAATAAATGTCCACTGCACGCGTTGGATATATGAGGACAGCTTATGGTAATTTGGGATGATGGACTAGTGCCTAAATGCACGGATAAATTATAGGGCAAACATATGTCATGGGGTTGTACCTGCGGGAGTGATTATTACGGGATTATTATCTATCACGATATGTGTTTTGGGTGATGGACAGAGTGGGAGAGTTTGTTTGTCATGACGATAGTTGTGGTTGAGTGACGAAACAACGGATTTGAGGGTAAAAGGACTTTTAGAAATTTCCAACAGAGATTTTACCCTCGAAATTGTCCCGTCCTCTGAAATTTTTCCGACGGTGTGAGGTTTGAATTATGCATGTCGCATTGATTTTTCCGCCCATTTTTTAGCATCCAATCGAGACGTTTAAACAATCCCTCAACAAATCAATTTAGTTACAGCATTATAATATTTTTCATTCTCAATTTCCAACATTTTTCTCATCTTTTTAATCAGAATCGATTAAATTATTGAGTATTGAGCAATTAGTTAATTGATAATCACAAAAAAATGTTTTATTCACGCGATTGTTCGAGATTGTTATTGCAATTGATGAATAGCTTATAAATAATGGGATAGACTCTTGAAGAGGGTAAACACGATTTGTTATGATGAAATCAATTTCTTCGGGTGAAACAAATTTATTTCTCAGAGTGGAGGAGAAATATTGTTTTGTACGTCGAAATTTGAGAGGACGAGTTTTAAAGAGTCTTATTATCCGTTTGACGTGGAAAATGTCACTGAAAAATCCATAACAATTCCACAGCCACGAGTTTCCAGATAAATTGCTCCTTCCTTTGTCAAAGATGTCAGGGATTACCTGAAAATGAGCTCGCCTTGCTCATCAGACTGACACTCTTATCCCCTGTCACTCTCAACTTTTATTCCTTGTTGTGTTGTGGAATTTCCGGTGGTTCTTACCAGGATAAAATAATGGATTTTATGACGAGGTACTTGAAGCACTAACTAACAAGATTATCCAACATTTTTCTTCCCAATTCTCTCCAGCTGTCCTCTCGGGAAATATTGAGGGATAAAATTCTGCATTCTAGTTTCCCACCAGCAGAGATAGCGAGACATCCCCAAAGATATATTTTGCCATAAAAAACTTAACAGGACATCCCTGAGAAAAATTGAAAACAAAAAAAAAACAATCAATCATTTTTTTGCGAGTAATTTTCCTCAGATATCTCCAAATCCACAAAAAATTATGAAATTTCCATAGAGATCTTTTTTTTAGCTCTCCTTTTTTTCCACAAAAAATGTTAATGCAAAAAATGGATGTTTTCAACGGGTGAGTTGAGAAATGAAAATTACCTGAGGATTTAATGTGTTTCAGGAGGTGGAGCATTCCGCCGACATGTAACTCTCCACCATCCAACGATTATCCAACCGGACATCCGTTGAGGACTGGGTCAAGGCCCCAGAATAATGAAAGATTCACATCTGAGCAGTTACCGAGGCACACGCCTCGACTCATCCAACAATTGCATCAATCAACTGGTGATTGACAGCCACCTGTGACCATCCATAAGTATTGGCTACGACTTGTTCATACAGAGGCCCTCGAAGTGCACGTGAAAATCGGTAGAAGAACGACGTGGTCAAGGCGGAAGAGGAAGAGACGGAAAAAATACCCGGGGGTTTCATTTATTTATATATTATTTACAAATCCAAGTGTCAGTGCTGAAGAAAAATTGATCCGTTGGGGGGGGGTGTGTGAGATGATGCGATGGTACAGTGAAGGTGATTGGAAATTTCTGGAGAGCTGACTCGGGGTACACTTTGTTCTCTTTTATTTGTCATTCATTTAATCTACCCTTTGCACGAGCAATTTATCCCTCTGGCTCTGTCAAAAGTGGAAAGTGGACGGAAGAAAATCACGTGGGGCTAGACGACTTTATAAATAATTCCAGTCTCCCTTTGTTTTGCCCTCTGTCACTTCTCATTCTTCCTTTCGTACCATTTTTATTTATTTATATTGTTCTTCGTCTGGTCCCTCTGACCAATGGCTAATATCTCCCAGGGGTGACGGATGTTTATCCACAAGTGGATAGAGTAGACTGGAATTTAGGAGTGAGGGATTCAAGTTGGTGAGAGGTACTGACATCCTGGAATAGGAGAATGGAGATTGTGCGGAGGTTTTGTTGATGACTGGTGGGATTGGTTAATTTGTTTATAAATTGTGGTGTGTGGTGAGGGTTTGATCGTGATGGGGTGCAAACTGACTAAACTCGTGTCGTCGGGATCCCAGAATCCGAGTGGACGGGAGAGTCCACCACCTCCACCGGCTACGGATTCACGGCTACCACTTACTGCCAAGCAGAAGTACACTGTCACGTCTAGTTGGAAAGCTGTTGCCAGAGCTCTAGAACCCACTGGTATTTACATGTTCGTCAAGTGAGTTCAAATAGCTCTTTTATTACCTCCATTTTTTACCAATTTCTGCTCAAACTCATTTTTAAATTTGCATTTATTTGCAAATTTATTTGCAATTTTTCCATTTATAATTGAAAAAGATTTTAAGCAATTTAAATAATTAATTACATCATAATTGACGTGATGAAGCTGTGGAGGAATATAATT
>NW_011887783.1:37258-39362 GCF_000806365.1 Fopius arisanus
CCCCTTTTTTTTCATAACATAAAGGAAAGTCCCACAGCAACAAACAAATAAATATTCCCTAAATCCAGAAATATAAAAACTCTAGAAGAGTGAATTTTGAACTCGGGAGAAAACCCCGAAATTCAACAATTATTTAATTATTGTTATTGAAGATTTCCTCTAAATAAATTTTTTACTGTTTGTATTTCTCAATTTTGTAAATAATTTGCTCAACGTGTGGTTTATTCCCATTTTATTCAATTAATTTCAATGATTGTGTCATAACCTGTGACTGGTAATTCGCAATATTTTCAGTAATTATTGATTCTGGGATTTTATAAAAATAATTGAGTGGACATTGGTGAATGAAAAACGGAAAAGTCCGTCAATTAATCGGGTGATGTATTTCTCGTGGAGAATGATAAAAAAATATTACCCCTAGAGTTTTCAATTAATTCAACTTTTCATCAAGAATACATACCCATGACCCATTTCTCTTCGTGTACCTCGGAAATACTGACGGAAGAATATTTTTATTCCGAAACTCCGGTGTTTGTGTATTTCGAAAAATAATTGACTGCAATTTTTTTCACTGAAAAAATAATTCGGACCGATCAATCCAATTACATCGACAATTGATTAATTTTTTCCAGAGGCAATCGAATGAAATCATCAAGAGTTGATTAGATTGACCCACTACCCTTGTTTCCCAACCTAGATTACACATCCCTGCGTCTAAGAATAATTGGATGAGCCGTGGATAAAGAATTTCGCCGCCTTTGACATTCTGCCATGAAATTCATTCTCTACACATCACATTGCGTACACCTATTCTAATCTCCCCAAAAGATATTTAATCACCCGGAGACTAAAGAATCACCAATTAATTCCATAACCATTAATTATGAATTCCGTAATTTCCATTAATTAAACAGTTACAGCGAGTGGCAATTTCTTTTGACTCACTATCAGAAAATTGCACCAAATAAAAAAAAAACATTTTGCAATCAACAGGGCGAGTCATACGATTGATAAGAACTCATTAATCCCTAGATATACACCAACCAGATGTATCGTAGCGAAAAAGATATCGGGATTAATTCGATTTTTTTTTAAATTTCAATAACTCGATCGGTAAATTTTGACGGGTAAATGGAATTTGCGGTTGTAATGCAGAAATATGTGGGAGATAAATTGGAGTATTGGTTTATTTATCAATTGTTACTTCACATTTATTGAATATTTATCTTCTTGTGGGGAAAATAAAAACGAAGGGATGAGGTAATTCTGTTGCGGTCACGTTGAGATGCCATGGGGCCCCTAGTTTCTTTTAGCCCTCTGGGATCAAACACTTCATCGTCACGATAGGGGGTTTAGGGGGTGAAATATACCCCTAAAACGTATCAAGAGGTTTGGGGGTGTGTGACACGTCGAAGCTCCGGGGATTATCGGAACGTTAACGATACTAAAAGCTATTTCACGCTCATTTGACGGCGATTTTGCCGAGGGATCATTTTTTCTTGTTATTTACCAATCAGGATTGATTGGTGATTGATTAAAAGGGATTAATTAAGTTGAAATTGAATTTTAAGGAAAATTACGAGAAACTACGAAAATTCGTAAAATTACTGCTTTGCTATTTTTACAAATAAATTATTACAGAGTTTATTCGAAATTTGGGGGGAATTGATATTTTTATTTATTTATATAATTTAATTGTTGGGGATTAATGGGGGAAATTTCACGTTTTTGCAAATGTGTTTTTGATTTTTTGATATTTCGGGTGAAATTCGAATTTTATGTCGTTTATTGTTAATTAATTTTAATTCCAGCTTGTTCGGGGTATTCTTGATCCATTCAAAATTGTCAGCCATGCGGGAAACAAAAGCTGTCTCATCCAATCGCCAGATAATCTATTTCAATTCATTCGACCGTGACACTGTGACAAGACCAATTCAATATTTCCACTGGTGTTGATAACTTCATAATAGAATTTCTTCTATTGATTACGAATGAATTTATTGACAATCATGTTTTGTATTATTTTCAAAAGTAAAATAGTCGGACAATGCAATTTCTGTAATTAAATCTGATTTTTATTAATTAGAATTCAAATCTATTATAA
>NW_011887783.1:40952-42387 GCF_000806365.1 Fopius arisanus
TCAAGAACATTCATTCACTCAAAAAAATTTTTAACATCCACCAAAACCATCCCCCGAATTATCGCCGAGACAATTCACTCTCCATATCTCAAATTAATATTTCATCTCCCCCAGACTATTTTTGCGTGACGCATTTCCATTACAGTTCGGTTTTTTTACATTACCAACTGACATGTAACGAACTCACGCGAGACCGGAAATTAATTGGTCGTTTCCACATCCCTTATTCTCATTAACAACCCCTAGTTTATATTTTTCCATCCCCCAGTGGATTTTTTTTTTCGGATAAGCTGGCGAGGTCTAGTCTCTTTAAGACGACTTTTTCCACTCTTTCCATCGACTTGGCGAAATTGGAACGACCATTGCCCCCTCGCCCCCCTCCTCCCCCTCCCTTCGACCCCCTCCGCCCAACCACCTACCCGCCACTCAAAAGAGTTCATCCTCATCATTTTTTTTTTTTTCAGTTTTCTCCGTGCTCATGCACTTTAATGCATTTTATGATTTTATTTTTACTCTCGTGAATTCAATTTCATTTTAAAATTATTTTCTAATGGGATTTCAGGGAGATTTAGGGATGTTAATAATTCAGGCGAAAGTGGACGCCGTGGGGATTCATTCGAATATTTGAGGGAAAACTCTCGCCTAGATTGAGTACTGAATCCAATAAAAAATATTGAAAAAAAGTGTCAATTCGTTAGTGGATAATAAAATTAAAAAATTATTGTATTTCTTAATTGAATTTAATTAAAGAAAAAAACATGATTATGGGTAATCTTTTTAGATATTCAATTTTTTGAATATTTAGATTTTTTTAATTCGTGGGAATAAAATTATCCTCGGACACTCTTCCAAAAATTGTTTAAACAATCATAAATGGAGGAATTGAGTATTTGTCAATTATTCGTCTTGAATTGTCTCCTCCGGAAAAAAGTCAAGCCAACAAAAAAAATCGCGTGACAATGTGTCGCGTGACGAGTCGACATTTTTTTGAATCGATAAGTCGCATATCTGGGGTTCTATTCTCGGAAATATCGTTGTCAAAGAGAAAATAAATACAATGGGAGTTACTCTTGATATGTCTGGATGAATTGTCATTGATATTGGAATTTTATTGCAGGCTCTTTGAGGAGAATGCCGAGCTGCTCAATTTATTCACCAAATTTCGGGAGCTGAAGACTAAGGAAGAGCAAACTAATAGCACAGCACTGGCTGAGCATGCGGTTAAGGTCATGCAGACACTGGATGAGGGCATCAAAGGGCTCGATAATATGGATGAATTTTTCGATTATCTGCATCAAGTCGGGGCCTCTCATACCAAAATTCCGGGCTTCAACAGATCGCTTTTTTGGGTTTGTGCTAATTACTCATCAAAAGCCCCTAATTACTACTCCATCCATTTCCCCCTAATTCCCCCAATCAAATAAAAAAAAATTAT
>NW_011887783.1:48778-49896 GCF_000806365.1 Fopius arisanus
AGTCACCGGTTGTAGTAGACAAAAGATTTCCTTTGATCTCAATACAGACAATAGAGATCGGACTGTCTGGAGGGGAATAATACATAGACCAACCCCTCGGTATCACATATATATCTGTACATAGAGCAGCTGTAAATGCATGTCCGTTAATATCGATGCGACAAGTGGAAAGACGGTTGTACATTAACTATAACCATTACCGATATAACAAAACCAGTCGATGTCATCTACAGGTGACAATGCACCAGACACTATCGCAATTGCAAATGTTACGAGTAAACTCACTCGTTTAATTATATATGCAATTGCATTTGCGCCTGTAATCAGAGTGTGGACATACAACTGTTGGATTTATCCACCGATACCCTATTCTCCATTGGATAAACATTTTTTTCATCTCCAAATATTTTATTTGTTTTTCCTACCGAAAACAACAATTATAATCCTCTGAATTTCACTCCATCCCTCGCATACAGAGACTAATATTTAACAACATTTATCCCGACGGTTTAATCATTTTGTTGATGTACTCTGCTGTGGATTTGGAAATTTTTACTCTTTATTTAGTTAACAAATCTCACTGACACCTGCGAAATAAATAGACTACTTCGGGTGCATCTGTTGGTTAACACTGGGACAATAAGGAAATCTTTGAGATCCTTGTTATACAACTGTCTGTAACAACTGTGAGGATTCTCGACAAATAGCCTCAAGTTTTGTCATTGAAACTTCTAACTAGTTTCTCTCTGTAAATAAGTGAATCTGTAATTAATTTGAGTTTAATGCTGTAATGGGTCGAGACGCTAATTCCTTTTCTCTTGTCATATCGGGTGCCAGTAGGGAGCATTATTATTTATTTTATTTGGTTAGAGGAGTCATTGAGAATAATGTGATTGGAATATCTTGGTATTTTGAAATCTCTGGAACATTCGCGGGAAATAAAAAATTTAGGGTGGATAAAGGGGCCGGATGATTCGGGTCGGCTTAAACCGATTTGTACTACTTGTTCACTGGATTTTGCCGGCGGACGAGGAGAAGAGGCTGGAGCTTCCGAAATTTTTTATTGTTTTTGGATTATTTATTGGGTGATTTATTGATTTTTTGGGTAAAACACAAAA
>NW_011887783.1:50661-53373 GCF_000806365.1 Fopius arisanus
CATCAACATCAATGTTGAAGAGAAAGAACGAGGGATGGAGCCAAAAGAAAGGGTCTTACATTCCCTGAATCAAGATCCATGATCTCCAGTGATTCCCAGTGATCTCCAATGATCCCCAATGATCTCCAACGATCTCCAACAACTCCATAAAAATCAAGGAGACAAGTCCAATGACTCGGAGCAGTTCAACTCCTCCGTAAGCTAAAACTCAAGACAATTTCTCTAAAAGAAAAATAAAAAACTGACAAACTCATAGTCAATTTCACTTAATCGTTCTCCATCTTGACACTCACCAGTTTAACGGCTGAAGAAATCGTCCTCGTGATTCCTAAATAAAACCGAGATGAACCCTAACCAGATATGTGTTACTAGAATTTAATTAAGAGACAATGACTGTGTGCGTGTTATCAATAACTTAATATCACGAAGAAAAGCCTCCGCTGGACTCATAATTCGTAATTAATGTGAAGACAAGTGGAAGTCGAGATAAGAATGGGAGGAAAAAATATGTGAAAGATTTATGAAAATGAGAGATTTAGGTGAAGTAAAGAAAGAAAAAAAAAACATACGCGAGTCAACTCTCGCCAACCACGATGTCAATTTCTCATGAGGTCTTTAAACTAGAACCACCCCTCATTTTTTCACCTATCCTCACCCTCTCCTCTACGCCCCTCATTCATCAAATTTTTTTTCTCTCCCCTCTAGCCTGATATTCAACGCCTGAAAATGTCCCAATTTCCATAGATCCTCATATTTTCTGTTCATTTTAATATTTATTGGAAAAGGGGATTGAACAAACTGATGTATGTAAACTTCAAGGGATTATCGCATTTCCTTCATGAATATTCAACGCGATTTCTGCATCAGTCAAACGGAGAATTTTTTTTCTAATTCATCATCTGAGAATTGTTATCTTGACACTCCGATAAAAATTACAAATTGAAACCCAAAATTTATGGTATCAATAGCAATAATTCAAGTATCTCCTCAATTTTTATTTACAACCCCCAAAAATGATGGAATATTACAAAAAATAGTTTAAATTACCGACAAATTCTCTTCCCCGCAGAATGACTTCTGGTTTTTGTTAATTCGTCCATTTTTTTAAATTAATATGAGGACATGTAACATGTAACGAAGAATTTTCTATTGGGCCATTGATTTTCACTCGACGACAAAATACAAAATAAAAAAAAGATGATAATGCGGTTTTAGCTGGGAGTACAAGACCGTTGTTGTATTACATTTCACAAACATGGAAATATGCACAAAAAAAAACTGTACCTTCTCAGTATCCGGAAACATGAGATAATTGTTTTAACCGAAAGTCTTCAGAGAGATGATGAAGGGGAAAAAGTATATTATACACGCATAAGTAAAAACAAAATGAGAATAATATATATACATATTGTATGAATTGCTGGTATAACTTGCAGTTACTGCAAATGTTGCATTATCTGTCTGTTTATTCTATACAGGTCCAAGGTGTATTATTGTATCTGATGGAATATTATATATTATGAAAGAATATATATGATATGTACATCGCGAAGAAATAGTTCTGAATTTATTAAAATCTTGTATTTGAATTCCTCTGGAAAATTCGCAAAAAAATATTCAATTAAATTCACCCGGTAAAATTTGTGAATAAATATATGAGTAAATTATGGATTTTCTTCTAGAATATATTTGAATATATTTATCTATTTGTTTAGTGAGTATTTGAATAAATATTTATTATGCAGGAAAAATGAGCGAAAGTTGAATAGAATTTTTTATCAGTTTGTGATGAAATTTCCAGAGGATTCATGTCAACCCCTTTTTCCTGGAAGGTGAAACTTTCAATGAGTACTTCTGATACATTACTATGGAATTTAATACTCTCGTTGTTGCCTTCATCTCGGTGTTTTCCCTCTGTATAGCATTAATGACGATGTGGAAAGCAACTTTTTGGGTCAAGCGCCTTTGACACTAATAAGGTAAGAGTATTCTCAGGGTGCACCCAAGAAAGGAAGACCTTGGTGATGAGGAAAAAAAGGAATGGGGGATTTCCCCGACGGAGGGAAAATAACGATGTTTACCATTCATACCGCGTTTTGATAGTTATGATAAGGGACTCGGGATGATCTCAGCAGTCGCTGAGCTAACTTTTCTCTTTTTTCACTCGTGTCTTGAATTTCTTATCGATATTTTTCTCTTCCAAAAGAACAACGTAAAGCTATTTTCTTTAATCTACACCTCTAGTCCCGGATGAAATTCCGATTTTTAATGATTCTTCTTCATTTTTCTTTCTACTTCATTAATTATATTGAGTTGTTTTAAATGCTCAGTGGTAATAATAATTTCGGTTTATTTTCACTGTCGGTTTTCAAGTTATCGGTTCATTATCGTCGACGTCGGACTGCACTTCAATTATGTTCCAATTGTATTGTTGACTTGGCATGTTAATAATTTTAGCTTCGACGAAGCACTTGTCTTTGTGATAAGACACAAGCCAGTACAATTCCAGAGAAAGACACAATTGAAGCATGAAAAATATTCTGAGTATTTTTTCTCTGGGGCATGTGTTACTCTTCGTAATTGTGCAAACCGGATGCAATGGACAAAAGGATCCAGGAAACAATGGAGAGTTCAGAGGTTTGCTCGGGCCCATCAAGAGGTTTGAGTGCGCATTCCTGAAACCGGTGAAGGTAAAATAATAATAAAATTTGT
>NW_011887783.1:55378-58463 GCF_000806365.1 Fopius arisanus
TTTCATTCCACTTTTTTAAGTTATTATTCTATTGTCTTTATCTATGTAAGAATAATTTTTAATTGATATTTCCGTTCGTTAAATCCAACAGATAGCTCCGAGGAATCGGAATGATAACCCGCCGCAAGAATTTGAGACAGCTAGAGGATAATTATTTTTCAATTCACCAAAAGCCGAAGAGGTGATGAATTTGTGAAGTTAATTGAATAAAATAATGAAAATAACTGAAATAAATTTGAACATAATAATAATAATTAATAATTCCATAAATCTTTTCCGCAGGTTTTTTTTAGGCTATTCCATTTTTTATTTCCATTCTTTTTTAAATAACTATCATTGACATAGAATCCCAGAATCAAAAAAAAAATTTGTTTTACATTTCGCGCGTATTTTTGGCGCATGCGCACTGGAAGGAATAAAAAAATATGGCCGACGATTTTCAGAGGGCGCCACGAGCTTCACTCGTCATAAAAACAACAAACCACAAAACAGCTCGACACCATCAGCTGTTTCAGCGTTTTATTGTTTATTTATACATAAATTAAATTATTTGTAAGTAACAATCAAGAGTTATCTCTTTATTTCTGTTGTTTGCATTCCATTTGATAATCAGAGATGAATGAATGATGGAAGTAATAATTTTTAGGTTAGAATTTTTATTTCTCTTATTGTAATGTATCTTTGTTATTTATTTTCCAGTTTTCGGGAGAGTTTTGGCTCTCTGCTTGTAGATGCCAAGTGTCAAAGATGACTCTGAGCCCGAAGGCGAGGAAATGTCTCACGACAGCAATAACAGTGACCAGAGCTCTGCATCCTGTGATAGCAGTGCTGAACACAGTGACAGCGATGATTCCTCGGAGATGGACGAGGATGAGTGCGAGAGGAGGAGAAATGAGTGTATGGAAAATCTCGTAGATCTCGAGAGACAATTTACACTCCTTAAAGAGCAGTAGGTGTTCAATATGAAATACAGATATATTCATAAATACCATTTTAGTGATTCTCATCAATATAATTATCGCAATGATTGATTTTAGACTGTATCGAGAAAGAATAACACAAATAGACACAAAACTGAGAGAAGTACGAGTGGAGAAATCGGATGAATACCTAGTGCCCCTGCAGCGTCTCAAAGAAAACATGGAAACGAAAACAAAAGTGGCTGATGTACTGAGAAAAATGAGACTGGAAAATATCCAGATAAAATTTGATGCTGAAGAACGTGCAGCTGAACAGAATCTGCAGAACGAGAAGAATTTACTGTGGGACTCGATTCACAGCGATCTCCAGGAGAAGATACGAAGACTCGAGGAGGACAAGAATAATGTGGATATTCATGCTGATCTGTGGCTGAGCTCCACAGGTAGAAGACGTAGGAGTCACACTGAGAGGAGACGAGCCGTTTCTGTAGCTGGACCCTACATCGTTTACATGCTCAATGATGCAGATATTTTGGAGGATTGGGCGCTTATCAAGAAAAGTCTGAGCAGCCGAAAGGCAGATATTCTGTGAATCAAGGGACACACTCGATATTGATTAATTCATTTAATCATGTTGTTCAAGTGCAGAAAGTGTTGGTGACTATTCATTATTAGGGGATTGGATAGATGGAGAGATAATCAATTTGATTATTATTAATTAGCCGAAAAGGTCCAATTGCTGTTTCAAGACAATTTGAAATTTCATTGAAAATACATTTTTGCAGATTTTAAGGCAGTCAATACGTATTTCTGTTATAGAACTATCGGTAGATATTTTTTTTGGAAATGATAATACTCGATTATAAAAAATCGATGTTCACGATAAGAAAATATTGCATGGAATGATTATTCGCATTCCTCATCCTATTCTGTTCCTTTTATCGTTTTACTTTTTGAGCTGTTATCACTTCTGATACTGCGAGGAAATTTTTTTATCTCAGCAAATCTACTGTACCAGCCACAGAGAATTGAGACTGTATGGTATTTTCCCAATTTATCGGCTTTGCTAACAGATTGTGGGTTACCATAAGCCGAAATTTACAAAATACCATGTGAATAAAAATGTTTAATGAATTTAAAAAATCGGCAATTAATTTCTTCAAATTTAATTTTTAATTTTTTCCCTGCGAGTAAATGAAAATAATTCAACCAATTCCTTTTAAAAAATTTTGATCTTCAATTTCGATTTTTTTTTCTTTCTTATTACTATTTATTAATCTTGACGAGTGAATAATACATTTTTTTACTTTTAAACGTAATTTTTTATTTATGCTATTTACAACACATACGTACAATACGTGATCCTTGCTTAAAACTACTCTAATCGTCCGGAATGAAGCCCTCGTCTCCAAATAAATCACCATCCCGTAATTATCCAAAACACATTACCACCCCAGTATGTGCTCACCTCGGATGCATGTGATATGTTACAAATTGTTTTAAAATCATCTCCTTTTATCTTTAAATTCACGGTGAACAGTACATGATCACACGAATGCTCCCCCATAATTAAACTCCATGTTGTGGAAATTTTACTCATCTCTCATTTCGAGTCAGTAATATTTGATTAGACAGTTATCGAAGAATGACATCAATATAGACAATTGCTGACTGGACAAGTATCACGACTGAAAAGGGTGAGGGATCGATTGCAAAATCGAACGAAAAATTAACATCGAATCGATTCATAATTGATCCTGACAATTAAAGAAACACCTCCCCCTTCCCCATTGAATCTCAATTAAAAAAAAAAATAATTGAAATGACCATAAGCAATTGATTATTCAATCATCAATTAATTGCGTAATTTTATCAGTTTCATTCACTCACATTCTTTGTTATCATCCACTCAGTGATTTTTATCCCTGAAAGAAATTGTCGAAATTCCGCGATGAAATGGTGGAACAAAAAATGAAAAGTAATTCTTCACACGATTCTGTGAAATCAATTAGTCTTGGATGAAAATTTTCATTACCAAATTATAATTTTCTGTAACAACAAACTAAAGCCACAGAAATTCCAATCTCTAATATTTAGTTAGGGGTACCTTGGCTTATACTTTAAAAGGACATTGAAAAATTCGCGTACGCTATTTTTTTTTTTAA
>NW_011887783.1:59748-61940 GCF_000806365.1 Fopius arisanus
CTTTCAATTTTCAAGGATATTATTTCAATTATTTCAATTATTTTTATTGTAGTTTGATCAATTACCCATTGCATCTTGTCGCATTCCAGTGACTGCTGACATGTTTGACGCCGAGTGCGACATTGAGAAAGGCTGAGGCATACTTGGATATGACGTTGCTCCCATCTGAAATTAAAATTGCATATTCTAAAGGATTCCGCTCGATTAAGAATTCAAAAAATTAAAAAAAAAAATGAGATTTTATTAAATAATTATGGGGAAACGTAGAGGTCATATTCATAAAATAAATATAATGAAATAAATCTTTCTGAAGGCGCAATAAAAACTGAGTGATAATCAATGAAAAACCATAATCTAAAAAAATAAGATTTTGTTAAATAATTATGGAGAAACGTAGAGGTCATATTCATAAAATAAATATAATAAAATAAATCTTTCTGAAGACGCAATAAAAACTGAGTGATAATCAATAAAGAACCATAATCTAAAAAAATAAGATTTTGTTAAATAATTATGGAGAAACGTAGAATTCATATTCATAAAATAAATAGAATAAAATAAATTTTTCTGAAGACGCAATAAAAACTGAGTGATAATCGATAAAAAACCATAATCTAAAAATGACTAATAATTGAATACGAAAGATGATTAATATAATTAATAAATTGTCCATGAGCGGTAAATGGCGGGTGCTCAATCGCTCAATATTGTAATAATAATTAATAATTTAGTAATGATAATACAATAGTCATGCACAAAGAAGTATTGAATGAAATATTTATGGATGAAATATATATTGGAATAGTTGGAAATTGAAATGCCGAAATGTCGGATTTTTCATATTTTTGGATGTAGTCGTGATCATGTATGCAGATTATTGGCTCAATTAAATCAGCGGGCTTTCAGTAATCCGTACGGCCGGTACTAATTACTTGAAATGCAATTTAGTTAGGTGGAGGGCACACACCGACGGATCGTGGCCCCACATAGTGGCCGACTTGAGCCGTATCAATTAGTACTCGTTAGGGTCATGTGTAACCCGCAAAACCATAAGTCTCCATCAGGAGTTATCATTTTTATATATATTTTTTTTCAGAATTATTTTTTTTTCTTTAGCTTCTCCGTTGATCATTTACCTGGGGATAGCGGTTTATGCCATTTATGCTATTGTGCGGATGTGCGTAAGGCTGATATCCTCTTCCGGCTCCTGGGTATATATTCCTCATCATTGCTCCTTGACATGCTGGTATCGGGGCCAATGCTTTTTGTAATTGTTTCTCTTGTTTCCTGTACTTTGCTCTTCTGTTTTGAAACCACACCTGCAACAGTTGCAATTTATTCATCATTTTTATTGATAAACCAATGATTTTATCCCCACACTCGAGATTTTCCACGTCAACTGAAATTCCATTCAAAATAAATATCGCAAAATCCTTGAATATTGAATATTTTTTAAATATCCTCCAAAATTTCTTAAACATTACAATTCACTGAATATTGATTATACCAAAAAAAATTCAATTTTCTGAACATTTTATTTTTGTATAAAAAATCTGACTCAATATTTTTTATTTACAATAGGATAGAATATTAAATATATTCCAGTGAATTGATTCCAGAGAAATATTTTTTTTTAATTATACGATCTCGTTGGGCTCGCCATTTTGGTGCGTTGGAATTTTCGGTTGTTTCGCGGGGATTAGCGCGTAGGGAAAAAGGGGGTTGTCTGATAGGGTGGATGATAGTAGTGTTGTAGGAGGGTGGATGGTTGCCGGGGGAACCACCACTGGGATAGACTGTGCACCAGTAAAAGGACGGTTACCCCCGTCAGGATGGACTATCTCTCTCATTTTAACTCGCCCCCCATCAGATGGGGTAAGAAAGAGCCGACGGGAAATACACAGTGGGTGGGGTATTTTCCATCCCTCTCATCTCCACCCCATCCAACATCCCGCCTCGTTGAATTTCAACCCGATATGACGTCATCGGGCTCGCGCCATTGGCCGACAGTTGGCGCGTGACGTCAGCCACGAAAGATTTCATTGGTGGGTGCGTTTTATCGACATTTCTACCCCAAATGGTTTAGCCCATCTTCCCAACACCGGATTCTGAATGCTCGTGGTGAAAAATCTAGGGATTCGGGATAATATGGCGGATGTCTGAAATTGACCGTTAATTCGGAGTAATTGGGG